>NW_004567132.1:19580102-19602264 GCF_000260355.1 Condylura cristata | reverse complement strand
AGCTCTCCATGGGTTGACTGTGTATTAAGACAAACATAATTATAGATGAAAGAGTGTTTAATATTGTTATACTATTTAGATGTTTTACATTTCTAGGAAGACATTTCAATTCAATTAATCTGGCTTGTTTTCTTTATCCTACATTCATTTAATTTTCTACTTGATTTGTCAAAATTTAAAGGAAACCCATGATGAGTAGTCATTTTCTTACGCTAACTCCATATTTATAGCCGATTTGTATTTTTATAATTCTTTAAGTACTCCACAGTATATAATGTTAATTACTTTTAAAATATAAAATGCTTTGAGGTGATATCTCCATTATTTCTGTCTCTCACTATTACTTAAAATTCCAAACAATCCACAAATAGAAGTGCCTCTTTGGGAGCTTTGGAATGCAGCACCACACCCAAGGGAGTCAGTAGTGATGTCACCCCCATGTGTATCTTATATTATTATGCTGTCAGGCACTAATCCAGGCTGTGTGTCCTGTGAACCAGCTCCCTCTTGGTTCTCAAACACTCTCAGCTATTATACCTAGACAATATTGACTTGTCTAGATACTGATGGACATGAAAGCCTATGTAGAAGACCAGCATTACGTTGGAGCAAAGAACTGGACTTGTTGAAGTAGGTATGAGGAAATTTTCCAGAAGACCCACTCCCAGCAAAGTAAAACAGCTTAAAGAAAGAAGATTCCAGGGATTCTTCCCACATAGAAAAAGTAGCACATAATGAGTAAACATCCACTTTTCCAATTATACAGGACACTACTAGAAAAACCATTTTTCTCCCAGAATGTTAAAGTAAAAGACTTGCTTGGGAGGGGAGGAAGGAGGTTAGGAAAAGTTACATAGTGTCTATTGACTATGTTCTAGACCATAACAGAAAGTCTGCCCAGTTGTCTTTAGCCCAGAGGATTCCAGTGTCAAATCCACACCTCTGCAGTACTATGGTTGGCTGCTTAAGTGCATTCTAGAAGGTCATAGTAAAAGTAAACTCAGGCATCTGGAAATGTACACAAAAAAAGCACAACAGGAGAAATGGATGGAGGAGAAATCACAATCTTGAACTGTAGTGCCACATGTGGGAAAACAAACAGTGGTTACCAACATCCAACCAAGTGCACTATAAGATCTGGTGAAGACATGCAGCAATCTCCCTGATGGCCTAGGTGTTAAAATCTCTGTCACCACTGCAGCCTTGGTTTGATTCTGGCCAGGGAGCTGACCCACATGGTGAAGCAGACCTCTCTTGTCATGCACGCTGCTCCCCTTGGCAGTGTTTTTCAGTAAATCTGTGTTCTGCTTCTACTCTATCTGGTGAATCCTCTCATCCTCCCATATCTGGCCTATACCCCAGTTCCTCTATGCAAAACAAAAACATATAAAACATATATATATATATATATATATATATATATATATAGAGAGAGAGAGAGAGAGAGAGAGAGAGAGAGAGAGAGAGAGAGAGAGAGAGAGAAAGAAAGAGAGAGAGATAAAGAAAAGACATACAATCTTAGTCCTGCCTTAAGAGGGAACAAGAAATATGGTGCAGGTATAGCCAGAATGGCTTGGAGAAGCCCCAGGTATAAGCAGGACCAATGCAAATCTCTCTCCAGATATAAAGATTACACAGAATATTGCTACTTCAAATAAAAAACAGAAATGCAAAACTCTATGGAACATAATAATTCAAGGAAACATACCATAAAGAACTAATAGTAATGCACTGACACTATTATAAAGTTGTTCGGATAAAGACATAGCCCAAATCACAAAGACAAGGTAGGAGAGACAAGTTTCAAACCTATGTTTTAACCTTCAACAGTCCCAGCCTTTTAGCCACAGGACTATTGTGTTGTGTGTAGATGACTAAGCACGATTCCTCTGACCTATTTTCACCCATGGAAGCTATTTGGTTAGATGTGAAAGCGTAGTGTTGAAGGAAAGTTGAGAGACAATTTCTTTTTTCTTTTTCTTTGTGGTATATATATAGAGAGATACCAATCACTGTAACACTCCTATTACTATCTCTACTTTACCACAGATATTTCCCATAGTGGGTGGAGTAATAAAAGCAACTGATGTTGGGTTAAGACTAAACTTATTTAGCAAGGGCCTTACCCACCCTTTTCATGTTGGAGTCAGACTGTAATCAATAGTACATTCTTGTCTGCTCCAGCCGTTTAAATGTGCAGGATCAGATATCCACAGGGGAAGGTTTACAATTTTTCATCTCCAGCGTGACTGTGTTGCTAAATACAATCCTCAGGTTCATTCTAAAGAAACCCATTGTTATGCATAAATATCCCACTGTCCCCCCACAACTCAGGGTTTATTCAGTAATAAAGCTAATATATTGACATCTGGACACCTGAGTCAGTTGTCTATCTACGCATTGTTTCCTAACTCAACTTTGATAGGAGGGTATAGTTTATTGATTTTTTTTTCTTAAATTTTCCAAAAGGTGGTAAGATATTTTCCCTTAAAAAATCAAATAGAGGCCCTCCCTAGTGGCGCAGCGGGTTAAAGCACTGCACTAAGAAGCTGAAACCACTTCTGCATGAGTTTGATTCCCGCTTGCCCCGGAGGTGACCACATGGTGTGGCAGACCTCTCCTGACCCACCCACTGCTCCCCTCAGCAGTGTACTTCGTTGATCTACCTGTTCTGCTCTCCATTCTGTCTCTGGTGAATCCTCTCATCCTCCACATCACTGGCCTGTACCCCAGTTCTATATGAATAAATAAATAAAACTTTAAAAAAAGAAAAAGTCAAATAGATATGAATCTCCTACTATCTCTTTTGAACATTATTTCCTTTATAGGTAACCTATATTATAGTTCAGAACTTTATGCCATTCATATTAAGGTTCAGTAAATTTGCTGTTACATTTCTAAAAATTATCTTTCATCGATTTGATGCTACAGATGATTATGCTATTAGATAGCAACAAAGGTTTCCAGCACAGAAAAGCTCTACTTATTATAACTTCATTGTAATTATATTTACAGTTAATAATTCATCCAGAATATCAATATGCATGTTGAAACTGTGAGGTTGTATCTTCGCTATATTCTTTCAAATTGCCTGTATAGATTAATTTCTTTATCATTTCATGATTTTCTTTGATTACTATAAAGTTTATATTCTTTCCCACATCAGTTCTAAATTTACCAATTCCATTGTGAACTTAATATCTTTGAAAATATTTTTCTTTTCTTTTGAGCGCTTATAGTACATGTTCCCTCTTCTATTTCCTTTTGAAATATTTATATTTTTATCTATTTTGATTTCTTTTTTCACTTAATTTTCATCCAAGATGTGGGTGCACATACTTTACAACAAATCATTTCTACACAGCTTATTATTAAACAAATATTTTGTTTAGCCCCAACCAAGCATCATTTTAAAAATTCCTAGGTATAATAGCTATTTATTTTTTATACTTAATTCTAAATCTAGGGAAACATTTTATACTTATTAAACTTCATATTTTTCTTGTGTTTTACCATTTTTTAATTGATTATTATTGGGCCTCCCTGGTGGTGCAGAGGGTTAAGTCTCAGCGCTGTGAAGCAATCCAGAGCCACTGCAACAGGGGTTGGACCCCAGTCCAGGGAGCTGACCCACATGGCGCAGCAGACCTCTCCTGTTTCAGTGCTATCATGCTGTCAGTAACCACTGTGGCATGGAGTTTGATCCCAGAGAGCAGACGTCTCCTGTTTTGCCTGCTGCTACCTTCAGTGGGTATTTATTATTAAAAATATATATATTATTTATTCATACAAGAGCTGGGCTGTAGAACGGGGCACTAGGTGTGAAAGGATTCACCAGAGATAGTATGGGGCTAGGCGGGGAAGATTAGCCAGATAATACTGATTACACTGCTGGCTGAGAGGTCTGCTGTGCCATGTGGTCTGCTCCCTGGCCAGAGACCTAACTCCATGCTAAGTGGCTACTGATAGCTTAACAGTGCTGAGACTTTACCCCCTGTGCCATCAGGGAGGCCATTTTGTTTTTACCGTTATAATTACCACAGTTACAGTTTGGGCGATAGTGAGAAATAAGGTTTATACTCTGTCCTTCTCATCCTGTTCTGTTCCTTCCTCACTTTTTATTTTTTCTGTCTGCTGTTTTTATATTCTACTAAAGTTATTATGCAAAGTCTTGTGCTCCAAAAATGATAATATTTTATTTTCTTTTGTAGGCTCTTAGTTATTTTATAACTTTAATCTTTGTAGCTTTCAACCTGAAGTGATTGAACTTTACCAGTAGCATACAACTGCCTATGAGTTCACTTTCTGTTTTGTTTGGCACTTTCTCTTTATTTTTTGATTTACCTCCACATTTGACTGAAGAACATTTCTCCTGAGAAAAAATGTAGGAAAAGGAAATTTATGAACCATTCTATATCTGAGAGTGTCATTAGTCTGCTCTCAAACTTCATGCTTTTGTGAGAGCAAGAGTTGTAGTCAACACTCTTTTACTTCAGAATTGTAAAGTCATTATTTTGTCATTTTTCAAATTAAGACTTTAATTAGAAATATTTTAACTATAATTTTTCATCATTTATATGAATATGGTTTTATCTCTTTTACAAATTTCACAGACATTTTACAAATGTCTCCAATGGATGCAATGTCAATCACTGAACTTAATATTCTTTGTACACTTTCAATGTGTATTCCTTCACACATTGAAAAAAAAATTTTTAATTGTCACTATTAAACATTAATTTCCACTTTTCCATTTCTTTCTATTTCCAAAATCCTATTTCATTTTTTGGACCTCTTAGTTTTGTACTTCAAATTTTTAAGACTATTTTAATTGTCTTTTTCTTTTCATATTTACTCAGAAATTTCAAATTTAGTATCTGAACGCTTCTTTTGAATTTTTCATATGTGTTATATTTACAACTTCTAAATCTCATTTTACCCTCTGAAAGTTCATTTTTAAGGTTGGGAGCCTATTTTCAACTCTTAGCTCATTTTTCTGAGGACCATTACAAGTTTTGTGTTGTTTTTTTGTTTTGTTTATTTTTTGTTTTTTGGTTTTGTTTTGTTTTGTTTTCTCCCTGCATAATTGCTTCTCTCTTCAATTTATTTTTTCAGTTTTTGCTCTAAGTTTGGCTTTTGTCCTTGTTGTGTTCTTTATCTATTAAGAGTTACTGTTAGTGACTGATAACTTCAGTTTCTATATAATTTCATTGTTTCCACTGTATTGTTTGATAGCAAAGAACTAGAAAACTTAAGCAAGCTTTAAAAATAGAGATGGGTTAATATCCTACAGGTCTAGTCATGGCAAAAAGTTGAATTGAATGTCATTTGGTAAATAGGAAACTATGGAATGTAATAAGTGAAATGTGACAAATTGAAGTCATATTTAAGGATAATTTATTCAAGATTTGACCATATCCCTGCATAAACGAGTGGACATTTTCCTTCGGAGCTGGAGCTGCCCTGCATGAGCATGATGATGTGGCATGGCCACTTTTTGGGAATTGCCTCTGTCTGCACGTTTTAACATTTTATCTCAGCATACTCTTTTAACATTTATCATATATATATATATATATATTAAATTTCTTACCAAGAAAATATAGCTTTCAGTGCTTTCTTTGGCAAGTTAGGAAGAGACTGGATATTAAGGTAGCAACAGAAAACTTGCATAAATTCATGTCTCTGTTTTCATAAAGTAGTGCTCAACTCTACTGTTGTTCTCCACTAAACTGGATCTCTAGATAATTTAGAACACTGTGACTAAAAAGCAGAGGTGAATTTGTTGCTGGAGACTGTGGTACGGGGATCAAACTTAAGGAGCTCAATACTATTAAGCATAACCAGTTCATGCTTTTTTGAGCCATTTTTCTACTTTAACCACAATTTAAATATTTGTAGCACTGCCAAATGTGAGATTTTTGAGAATTCTATGGAACAAATCAGTTTTTTTTTTTTTTTTACTACTTATCCATCTGAATTCCTCCCATGATGTAAATTACTTTTGTTGTTGTCTCTTCTATTTTCAGCTCTTTCATGAGTGTGTGCTCTTTTGATGTGGTTTAGTATATTGTTAACTGGAATTGTGAGTGATCAGCATTAGCACGGTGAGTTCAAGCTACCATCTTTATCTAAAATAAACCTCGTATTTGTTAATATCGGATTGTTTCATTTAAAGAAACAGGTTTATAACAACATTAACAAGAAGATAATTGAATTGTATATAAGCTCTCTAAACATACATTTCTCCTCCAAAATAAGTATCACTCATCAGAATAGTAGTTTTTACCAAATGCAAACCTAAATCATGTAATGTGACACATCATAAATGTGCAGTCATTGTTATCATGGGGTTCACTCATTTTTTGTGCATTTTATGAATTTAGACAAATATATGATGATATGTGTCCAATATTATAGTGTCAGACAAGTATTTTCAGTGACCTAAAAATCCTGTTTGTTCATTCATTTCCTGTTCTGCCCTAGAAGCCAATTTTTCCTGCTGCCAAAGTTTTGTTTTCACCAGAATGTCATGTAATTATAATAAGAACTTATGGAGTGTTTTCTGATTTGTTATTTTATTTATTAATATCAGTTTAGGATTCCTCTATGTCATATCATGGCTTCATAGCTTATTTTGTTTTGGTACGAAGAATATTCAGTGGTCCAAGTTACCACAGTTTACTTAGTGTTCATCTATTGAAGGACTCTTGACTACTTCTGAGTTTTGGCAATAGTGCATATATCATACCCCATTAGTGCAGTAGTTACATATATATGTGTTTGTATAGATTTTTATATGGACATTCAGCTCCTTTGGGTAAATATCAAGGAGTGCTATTGCTGGGTCCTATGGTAGAATTAACCTTCTAAATAGCCAAAATGACTGTACCATTTTTTATTTCCATGAACATTAATTGAGAATACTGATTGTTATTTTCAGTAATATTTGATATTTTTAATGTTCTGCTTCAGATTGTCCCCTTTCACATTTTAATTTCTCTTTCTAAAATGTTTCTTTTGTTTCCAATATATTGGAAAATGCTCAATTTCCTCCTATTTGTTAGGATGTGTTAGTCCTCAGATTTACAGATGTTCTCTTCTCTTTACATTATTTTGCAAGATTTTTTACTCCAATAGCTAAATGTTTGTAATTCTTTTGAATTATTGCTTAATATAACAGTATTTATCTAGAACCAGTATGCATCATTCAATAAGGTCATTAGACTGCAGTAATGACCCCAGAGTTTACTCATTAATGCCCTGGGGCCTTAGTTATAGTGTGTTAATAGAAGTTATATGCAGTATTGAAATACTAGAAAATCATGTGTCATTTTTCCCACCACACCTCCTTAACCAGTGTAGTTCCATGCCTCGAGTCCCTGAAATGGGCATATGCCCCTGAGTCATCAACTGGGAACTTCAGTCATTTACATTTTTGAAGAGTTATATATTTTAAGTTTTGATGGGCTGAGTCATTTCAATCCTATGTGTTATAGCTTACATTGATACACCATAAAATATTTGATTGAAAATACAAATTTACTGTAATCACAGTCCCTTTTCTAAAATCCAGTCTGTATTCAGTAACCAAGTACCCTATGAAAACTCAGTATAATATATAAAGTTAGATAAAAGTTTCTATAAGAGACATAAAAACATTTTTTTTTTTTTTAAAGATTTATTTATTTGTACATAGAGAACTGGGGTACAGGCCAGAGGCTCAGGGGCAGTGAGAGGCTTCACCAGAGACAGAGTGGAGAGCAGAACAGGCAGAGCAAAGAAGTACACTGCTGAGGGGAGCAGCGGGCGGGTCAGGAGAGGTCTGCCGCACCATGTGGTCTCCTCCGGGGCAGGCGGGAATCGAACTCATGCGGAAGTGGCTTTAGCTTCTCAGTGCAGTGCTTTAACCCGCTGCGCCACCAGGGAGGGCCGAGACATAAAAACATTTTAATAAAGATAAAACTGGGGCCCTTCCTGGTGGCACAGTGGGTTAAAGCATAGCACTAAGAAGCTTAAGCCACTTCCTCCTGAGTTCGATCCCCACCTGCCCCGGAGGAGATCCACATGGCGTGGCAGACCTCTCCTGACCCGCCCACTGCTCCCCTCAGCAGTGTACTTCATAGATCTGCTTGTTCTGCTCCCCTCTCTCTCTGGTGAATCCTCTCACCCTCGGCATCTCTGGCCTGTACCCCAGTTCTATATGAATAAATAAATAAATCTTAAAAAAAAAAGATAAAACTGTAGCAAATTTTGTATAATTTCTGAAAGGGTATTTTTGGAAATTTTTTTCCAAAAAAATATTGAAAAAGACATACAATTTGCTGATCCTAAAACGGATTCAATCATGCAGCTTATGTATAGTATATTTTTTTAACTAAGGTTTTTCACTTAAATGTACAGGTAGATATTTGGCTTTAAGAATCTCAATGTTAGCAAATTAAGTAGTGACAGTCTTACCCTGTAACTAAGTAACAGTAGCGTATACAAACATATCTTTTTAATACTTTACCTATTTTAAATCTCAATGCTTGATATTTACATGCTGCAAACAATTATAGAAGCCCACTATTCCAATTCTACTTTTGATAGTTGGTAGAGTTGTTGATATTTTCTACTTTGAAAAAGTCTTCTCTTTGCTAAATACGAAGTTCTAAGTCAGTATTAGTATCTGGAGTTAAGAATTCATTAGTCTACCTTGTGGGTTCTGTCTAATCACAACTGAAATAATCATAGCAAGATGTGTGCTATCATATATCCTTACATCTTGTTGACATAAATTCATATATTTAATTTATCAGACAAATGATCTACTATAAATACATCTTGTTAGAATATTCTTTACATATATAAGGTTTAATAGCAAACCATTTGCTTTGAAATGTTCTATAGAAAGGTTAAGTTGAATGTATAACATTTACATTTTAATAGTCTCTTATTTCAGGTGTATATGTTATCAAATATTTAATATAATCATGATTTTCAGCTTATAGTCTATCACTTTGATTTATGTTTTGAATTCACTCCTGTGTTCTATCTTTATTGTTAAATTCATTAAAATTCAGTTATAGAAATCTGTTTAAACACTGTATCTCTTTTGGTATGTATAAATTAATTTCCCTTGAGAGTCTTCCATATTCCTATTGAGAAAAATGACTCAGCTCATTGATTTTAATCATATTGATTAAATCATATTGATTTTAATCATACCTAACTATGACTTGGTTGAGAATAAATGGAACAGTAGACACACTTTATCTCTTCAAACAATGATAAAATTGTCCAACCGTAAGCTACCAAAACATTTTTCTATAGATTGTCTTCTCATAGAAAAAAATAGTTTTTCTAACCAAATTTTGATGAGAAACAATTTTAAACAGAAGACTTCTCAAAATTTTATCTAGAATTTTCTTTTTCTTTATTTTCTTCTTGGAAAGTAACTTCTGGTTCAGATATTCTTATCCTGCTTTTACTGGCATAACATGTTTAGTATAGGCCTCTGATTTTTAGTAATAAAAGGTAAGACAAGAAGTGAAGAGAAATTATGATTATCTTCAGTTAATAAAGGAAATGAATATATAATATATAATATGCCATCTTTAGTAAACCTTAACTCAGGTTGTAGATTAAACATTTGTTTTCCTAATGCTTGTGATATGACAGCAAAATAAATTGAAAAGAGAATGTCTGAAGTCAGAAATGAATCTGACTTTCTCAATTTTGCATCTGGTAATTGGGCCCTAGAGGATTTAACTCATAGATGTATTCTCTTCACCTGTGGAACCTGTCTCTTCTGTCTTTTTCTTAACAGTCTCACAGTCAGGATTTTTGACAGTAGCCTTGAGGATAAACACCTAAAAAAAGAAAATAAAGCTTGCTTTTGAGGTCAAATTAAAATGATCTGGGCTTTATTCAGTTAAGCTTTTCTCTTGGGAATTGAATCATAATATGAAAGAAAATCCCACATTGATTTGGAGGTGATAATTTGAAAGATAGTCTCATCCTATATAACTACCATTTTGGTTTTGTTCTTTTCTAGAAGATATTTTAATACATTTTCTCAATAGTCTCCTGAAAATTGAACATATGTGATTAGCTGACTTTACTGTGGGTTAGAATATGTTCACTACAATAAGAATGTTTCTGAGCACCACATAGGAGTACAATGAGCTTTGCTAAAAAACTGGATTTCTGATGATGAATTTATTCCTTTCTACCTCGGAGCATGGCTAAATTTAAAAAGATTGAAAATACTAAAAGTTTGGGAGGATGTAGAACAATCAAAACATATATTGCTAATGGAAATATAAAATAGTACAACCACTTTGTAGAGCTTTTTGGCTTTTCTTAAAACTTAACACTTACCTCTGACTCAGAAATCTTACTCCAACTTATTTATCTTAGAGGAAAGAACAAACATTTTGTAAAGAGATGTTTTGAGAATATTTATAATAGTGTGCTTACACACTCTGGAGAAAAAAAAAAAATGCAAGCACTGGAAACTACCCCCATGACCATCAGTACAAAAGAATGAATAAAGAAGGTGTGATATGCAATGGCACTTAAAAAATAATTAAAATAATATACTATTGAATAGGCAACAATGTGCATGAAATTTGAATTCTTTAGATTGTGTGAAAGAAGTCATAATAAAATAAAAACAGATGTATTTGATCTATCATTGACAGTCCTGTTACAAATTAAAAAAGTCACCACTCTCTTAATAACATAGTAAAACAAAGAAGAGTAAGCAAGTTAACAGTAGATATTATTCAAAATGGCATTTCTGGGAATTGTCTGAGGAATCTCATTTTTTAATGAGAACATTTGGTATTGGTTGGATGTGTTTTCATACATACTTTGAAGTTTTATTTTTTTACAAGGCGATTGTAAATACATTGGTTATTTCTGCCATCTGTTTTGTGGTTGTGAAAAATCAGTCAGTTAGTCAAAAAAGAGGCTAATTTTTTATACTCTTAGCTATGATAGGAGTTACAAGTAATCTAGACTAAGTGAAAAAAAATATGGTTTTCATCAAAAATAGGATTGCAGAATTGAAAATATCATCAGTATATTATATACATGGGTATCATATATCGTGATATTTAATATATGTATATCATAAAATATTTAATGTAGATAATTGATTCAACAAGAATCAGCTTAGTAGTGTTTCATGGAAAATGGACTTTGATGTGTTGCATTAGTAATAGAGTTCCTCAAGGTCTGTAACTGGATTACTGGGTAACTGTTTTTTGTTTTTGTTTTTGTTTTTGTTTTTTAAGATTTATTTACTTATACAGAACTGGGGTACAGGCTAGAGATGCAGAGGATGAGAGGATTCACCAGGGACAGAGTGGGGAGCAGAACAGGGAGATTGACAAAGTACACTGCTGAGGGGAGCAGCTGGTGGGTCAGGAGAGGTCTGCCACGCCATGTGGTCTCCTCCCGGGCAGGCGGGGATTGAACTCATGCAGAAGTGGCTTTAGCTTCTTAGTGCTGTGCTTTAACCCACTGCGCCACCAGGGAGGGCCTTTTTTTTTTTTTTAAGATTTATTCATTTATTTATTTATGCATACAAAAGCTGTGGTGTAGGCCAGAAGTGTGGGGGATGAGAGGATTCACCAGAGACAGAGTGGGGAGAAGAACAAATAGATTGACTGAGATACACTGCTGAAGGGAACAGCAGGAGAGATAGGAGAGGGCTGCTGTGCATGTGGACAGCTTCCTGGCTGGAGTTTGAACTCATATTGCAGTAGCTGTGGATAGCTTCACAGTACTGAGACTTAATTCTTTGCACCACCAGGGAGGCCCTTGGGTAACTTTTGATTAAAACTCAGACAAAAATATATTTCAGTGAAATAAGTACATGTGGAGGTAAGAATCAGGTTGATATACTCATGGGATTTGGTGGCTTAATAAACTACTTGAACTTAATGAATCATCCTGTGGGAAAACGAGGGAATAGGCCCCAGGTCCCTAGAAATTTTGCTTTATAGGATATAGATGTTAGTCATTTTCATGTGCAGGAAGAATATTTTTGAAAGAGCATAAATGTTGTCTTATGTGTTTTAAATTACTAAGATTCCTAACTAAATATAATTCAATAGACATTTTCCAAATGTAAGTGAGAAGATGAAATGATGCAATCACAATATTTAGTAACTGAATAGCATTAGAAATGATATGCCTCTGGTATGTGTCAAAAAGTTGTAACAATCCATTTTTTTATTTAAAAAATCAGCATCCAAATTTATGTGGATAATAATAGCTGCCTATGTTTCATCAAACAGCTGGTTTTAGAAGTATATTTTTATCACCTATGGTTACAGAACAATTTGTTTGATTGTCTAGTCTGGTAAAATTAGTAGACAAATGGAGGGTGTAACAAAAAAAAAAAAAAAAAGCCCTACAAGCTTATGATCTCTTCCAAACAAGCTGCAAGTACACGTGAAACACATCTAAGAATAAATTTGAACATTTTACTTCATAGACAGAAATACCTATTAATTCATGTAGTGTGTTGCATGCTACATATAGCTTCATACTGCATGCTAGTGAGTTTGGGAGTAGAATCACATAAACTTACACACTATTAAATGGAATAAATAACACTTGTGACTGGATTTTGAATGAAAAAGAAATTTACCATATGATCCAACAAGAACACTAACTCAAAGGGGTGCATGCACTCCCATATTCATTGTAACACTATTTACCAGAGCTAAATTCTTGCACAGCCTAAGTGCCCAAGAACAGATGAGTGGATTAAGAAAGCATACAGCCACACACACACACACACACACACACACATGTGCTACAGTGGTTGTGGATAGCTTCACAGTACTGAGACTTAACTCTTTGCTCCACTAAGGAGACCCTTGGGTAACTTTTGATTAAAACTTGTCCAAAAATATCATTTCAATGAAATAAGTACATGTAGAGGTAAGAATAAGATTTATTTACTCATGGGATGGGGTTGATTATTAAGCATGTGTGTGTGTTTATGTATACATGTGTGTGTGTGTATAATGAAATTCTATAAAGCTATAAAAATATGAACTCTTGCTAAATCTTCAGGATCATTTGCTTAAATTTGATATATAATTTATTTTTAAGTTAGGGTGTAAATTTTATTAAATTTAAAATTTCTGACAGCAAGATACATCATTCAGATTGTATATTAATATAAAATTGATAGAAAGATACTTTCTTGTAATAAAAATACAGTTAAATAGCTAATTGTATATATTAAGTAAATGAAGGACTAATAGTTAATATTGAACAGTTTCAAGTATATATCATAACACAAAACTCAGCACATTTGATTTAAATGTGAAATATATATCTTAAAGTATCATTTTTATTATCATATAAATAAAAGCAGAGCAACACAAAAACACAGGTTATTTCAGGACTGCAAGTAAGTTAGCCTAGAAAACATAAACCAATCTATTGTAGTATAGCTTCTTAATAGATTATAGATCTACCGCAAGAGAAGCAATTAATCATTTCAGAATATGCAGTGAATAGAACATAACTTCTTTATCCTGATATAGGATATCTGCAAGTATCCCAAAGTAAATATTAGTGTAATCAATAAAGCAATGTAAAAACATTGACCTTATAATCATGAACAAGATAAGGACATCCACCATTTCCATTCATCATTGTAAGGGATGTCCTAGCAAGTTTACTAAGAAACAAAAGCAAGCATAGCATTTATAATAATTTGTAATAATTGGGAAAAAAAAGCAAAACTAGGTTCTTACAGGTAAAAAAATAAAAAGAAATAGGGGTAAAAGGAACACTGTCCAAGTATTAAACTAGCAAATATATTCTTGTAATTAGGGGAAAAAATCTAACACTTAGAAATGCAATAAAATAATTATTTTTCAGCCAAACAAACATAAGGAAAAGAATTCACTGAATAAAGGATTTGCATCCTGTTGGAGAAAAATTATGTCACTTGTGGATGTTCATTAAAGCAGACATAAGTTAATGGAGAAATATAAATTCTTAATGGATATGGAAGGTCAATAATCTAACAATGTAAAATCTCATCAAAATAATTCAGAGATTTAATGCTCTATTGTTAAATTCTGAAAGAGGTTTGAATGGAATGTAACTAATTTACTCTAAAATTTAGATGGAAGAAGACAGGTCAGTAATAGTCAAGTCACTTAAAGAAGAAAGGTGAGCACTGAATTCCAGTCACGGCTTAGCCTCTGGCATGCAACAGAGTCCTTGAATCTCACAGAGCCTCAGGAAGCAGAGGTAATATGGAAGGTGGAGGAGAAATGAAATGCCTATTTTGTTAAATTATCATATGATTTGTCTTCAAGAGGTAAACAATGTAAAAAATCATTAATTCACCAAGTAAATCAATTCTAAGCAGATAAAATATTTTAATGACAGATAAAGTAATGGATATAAAAGTTCTTGTAAAAATATAGAAAACTTACTTGAGTAGATAATAATTTATTAATTAAAACAAAATAAATTACTACATATAAAGAAAAAGACATATTTAACTACATTAAACATTACGATTTTATTCAAAGACCCCAGCAGGAAACACAAAAGTTAGGACAACGGAAACTGCTGTCTGCCACACAGGTAATCATAAAATTGTTATTATTGAGAGCGTGTAATTTTTACTTATATACCTGCATATGATCTCCTACAAATAAAAGTGATACAACATTTAAGAAATATAGGCAAATGTAAAAATAGGCATTTAAGAAAATATGAAATACCAATGATGGATAAACATGCTAAATGATCAAAGTAAAGGAAATGTAACTGTCAATGTTAATAATCATGCAGACATAAATTAAACCACAAAAAATTAAACCCACTATGGTGGCAAATATTTAAAAGTAAAATTTTAAATAACTTTAAAATATGAAAAAAATAGCTATTTGCTCAGAGTATAAATTGAAAGAATTAATTTGAGGAAAAATATATTCTGGGAAAATTAAAGATGTGCAGAAACTTAAACACCATCAATTTTTCTCCTGGGTAATTTTGACCTTCTCTTGCTTCATTCTGTATGCACCAAGATACAGAAACAAGTATTTTTCATAACATCAATAGTTAGAATAATCAATCACTGCAGAGAACTCAACTAATATTATAATGTGAGGATACATAATAGTATATTAAGGTTGTAAGCTCAGAAAATACCCTGTATGCTAGGTAACTATATGTGTGTGCATCTCTATCTACTTATAAATATAGATAGATATAGATGTGCGTGCACACACACACACACACATATAAAACCCCTGGTGGTGCAGAGGTTAAAGTCAGCTCTACCAAGCCATAGGCAGCCAATAGAGCATGAGCTCGGTTCCAGGTCAGGAAGCTGACCACATGGCACATCAGACCTCTCCTGCCTTACCCTTCACTCCACTCAGCAGTGAATTTCAATGAATCTGCCTGTTCTGTTCCCCATTCTGCTCTGGTGAATCCTCTCAGCCCAGACACCTCTGGCCTAGACCCTAGTTTTTGCATGCATAAATAGAAATAAATCCTTAAAAAAATACCCTGCATGTTAATTTTTGTCTAATTCATCTGAAAAGTATTGAGGCATTTGGTTTTTCCTGTATATATACATGGCTTGTGTATGTGAGCGTGCATGCACACACTGTTTTATTTTTCTTAGAGCAGGTTTAGATTCATAGTACAATTGACTAGACAGTCAATAGAGTTGCTTCCACCAATATTGGTAGGTTTGTTACAATGACCCTACATTGATACACCATAATCCCCTAGAGTTCATACTTACCTTAGAGTTCATTCTCTGAGTTTGAAAAATTTATAATGACATATATTGTCATTGTGGTATTATGCACAGTATTTTAATTGTCCTAAAAATTCTCTCAGCTCTAAGTATTCAGTCTTCCCTCTCTCATAACCCCTGATAAGGACTCATATTTTTATAGTCCGTAATTTTGCTTTTCCGGAAAGTCATACAACTGGAATTACACAGTATTTGTTTTCAGATTGACTTCTTTCATTTAATAATACACATTTAAGGATCTATATGTCTTTCCATGGATGTAGTAGCTCATTTATTTTTAGTGATGCATATTCCTTTTTGGTATGTAACAATTTATCTGTTTTCCTGAAGTGCATTTCTGTTATATTTTTTTTTGAAAATTTTAAAGTTTCTATAAACATCTTTGTGCAAGTTTTGATGACCTTTTTCTCAGCTATTTTGAGTAAATTCCAAGGAATATGATTGGAAAAGCATATGTTGAGTGTATCTGGTTTTCAGGAAACTACCAAACTCTCTTCCAGAATAGTTTAATCAATTTACCAGCAATGTATGGGAGTTCCTGTTGCTCCACCTCCATAATATTTGTTGTTCTCAAGTGTTTTAGATTTTGGTTCTTTTAATAGGTGTATAGTGGTATTTCATTGTCATTTTTTTTTTTGCAATCCCTAATGCTTTTGTATCCCTTATAGACCCATTTTTATATGCTCTTTCTTCCTCCCTCCTCCCTTCTAATCTCAGAAGCCTCACTTTGCTTATTAGTGTCCATGAGTTTTTATAAGTATTTTACTTGGTGAAATCATCAGCTATGTAAATGTCTAATACTTGTTTTTGTTATCCTGACTTCCTTTACTATAGATAATTCCCATGACTCCTTCCACTATGCTGTAAATGACAACCTGTTATCTTTCCTTATAGTTGGATGGCATTCTGTTGTGTGTTATCTTAGTATATCTTCTTGATCCAATTTGCTGCCAGTAAGCACATAGGTTGCTTCCATGTTTAATAATATATACTATGCTGTAGTAACCACTTAAAAGCATATAGTGTTTTGAGCTGATGGTTTCATGTTCTGTGGGTGGATAGTTGTCCAGGAGTGGCATTCCAGGATGTATGGTAATCCCTTATTTCCTCTATTTTTTTTTTTTAGGCAAATCCAGATTACTTTCCAAAATAGCTATGTAGGCTTACATTTGCACCAACAGAGCAGTTGGGTTCCTCTTCCTCGCATTTTCTTCAGCACTTGTTGCTGGGTTATTTTTAGTATGTGTCATTCTCATAGAAGTGTGATCCTATCTTATTGTGGTTTTAACCTGCATCTCCCTTACTGCAATCATTATCATTTTCCCACATAACTATTGGTATTATGGTTGTCCTTTTTGGTGAATTGGCTACTCAGATCTACTAACCATTTATTAATTGAGTTGTTTGTTTTTTTCATTATTGAATTTTAAAGTGTATTATATATCTTAAATATTAATCCCTTGTTTATTGTGTAAAAATTTCCCCCATGTAGTGGATTATTTTTTAATTATATTTTCTTTTGGTATGTGAAAAACTATCAATTTAAGCTAATTGCATTTGTTTATGCCTTTTATTTCCCTTGCCATAGGGGTTGAATCTCAAAAAAAAATGTTTAATATTGATATTATAAACTATTAACAGTATTTTCTTTATATTTTATTGTTGTAATTCATATCTAAGTAGTAATACATTTATAATTTTTTTTTGCATGAGATTAGAGAGTGATTTAATGTCATTGTTTTACAGGTAACCTTCAAGTTTTCCTAACACCATTTGTTAAAACTTCCTTTCCCCATAAGCTAAATTAAAAAGGAGTGGTGACCATGAATATCCTTGTCTTGTTCTTGATATTAAAGGGAAAGCTTTTGTTTTTTACTATTAATATTATAATGAGTGTTGGTTTGTAAGATATGACCTTTATTGTATTGAAACGGTTTTTTCTATTCCCATCTTGTTAAGATTTTTTATTATAAATGGGTGTTTCTAGTGTTTAAGTCAGTGCTTATCATGTTGTAAACAACTGATTAGGCTTTGTTTTGAAATTCATCACCATTCTACATCTTTTCACTGGTGAATTCAGGCCATTTACATTCATTCCTGTTACATGACCTACTTTAGTATTTGTATCTTGAGTGGTAGAAAACATTTTTTTTCCTTTGTGTGAATTTTACTTATTTTATCCTAATTTTAGGTATCCTTGTTCATTTTTTCCTAAATGATTTTCAAAAACTGAAAACTTTGCATCACAATTTTTCTATACAAAGCTATTTTTCCCTTAACTTCTACTTAAATTATTCCTTCCTTCTATCTCCAAGCAATTTTCATACATTATTTATTTATTCATACAAGAACTGGGGTACAGGACAGAGATGGAGGGGTGTGTGTGTGTGCATGTGTTTGAGAGAGAGAGAGAGAGAGAGAGGACTCACCAGAGACAGAGTGGAGAGCAGAACAGGCAGATGGACTGAAGTACACACTGAGGGGAGCAGTGGGTGAAAGCAAGTGATACAGGAGCAGTTTGCTGCGCCATGTGCCTCACCTCTCACCTCCCTGACCAGGGATCAAAGGGGTGCTTAAGGGGCCTTGACTTGCTTGGTAATGCTGCACTTTTACCAGTTGTGCCACCAGGGAGAGCCCTTTAATTTCATATTTTCACTTGAAGATTTAAAATTTTGTTATTCGTAAGAAAATATACATAGTAAGTTTTTCTATATAAAGAATATTAAAAGCTTTCTTTTTTACTCTAAACCTATTTTAATATTTCACTTATTGCAGCTATTGTGTTACTAACAAGAAAACTATTATACTACAGTATAGCTAGTATACATTAACAAATGTACAGTAATGCATTTAAAAATCAAAATATATTGAAAATTTAATTTAATCTTTAGTATTTGCTTTGAAATGATATTTTCAAAATAGATTAAACCTTATTTTCCCTACTCAAAGTTTTAATTCTCATTATCATAGCTTTCATATAGCAATATCTTAGTCCTACATTATTAATTTAGGTCCTTTGGGAAAAAATACCTTTGGATATAATTATTACTGATGAACACATTCTCTGTCTCCACATAGGTCACTTCAGAACAAAAACTTCAGTATTTTTTAGTCAGAGTTCTGTTTTTCATTTATGCACAGAGGTTGAACTTTTGTTACAAAAACCCTTGCTTTTATTTTCAGTGTCTTTGTCAATCTTTAAACAATTCACTTGACCTTTCTTTTCAATTGGTAATAGTAGTAGAAGTAATGACTTCCTCCTATTAAAATGATCATAAGAGAACAAATAATTTTTGTAATGGCAGTCTGAACTTAGTTAAGAAATGTTCTATAAAAAAGAGATTTATGGCCCTCCCTGGTGGCGCAGCGGGTTAAAGCACTATACTAAGAAGCTTAAGCCACCTCCGCATGAGTTCAATCCCCGCCTGCCGGCCTGCCGGGGAGGAGATCCACATGGCGCAGCAGACTTCTCCTGACCCGCCCACTGCTCCCCTCAGCAGTGTACTTCGTCGATCTGCCTGTTCTGCTCCCCACTCTGTCCCTGGTGAATCTTCTCACCCTCCGCATCTCTGGCCTGTACCCCAGTTCTGTATGAATAAATAAATAAATCTTTAAAAAAAAGAGAGATTTATTATCATTATTATATAATTTTCTTGTGAGTAAGGCAGTGTAATCATAAGTCTTTTATTCTGATACATCCTGAGGAATGTTAAATGACCATAAATATGTTTCTTAAGCTTCCTATTTGTCAGGAAATGTTGGGATCAATACATGTCTTAAAGGTTTTTGAAAGATTACATTTTTAGAAATCATTTCTCCCCCTTGTTCTCATTTCATTATTTTTTCCTTACAGTTGATTAGCTTCCATTTCTAATTCAGATAAGAATTGTCTACTTTTTTTTGTTTGCTTTATTTTTTTGTTTTTTGGGTTTTTTTTGCTTAACTTTTTGCTCATTTGCTCCAATCTCTCTATTTGGGATCTTTACATTAAATATATTGATTGTTCTCACAGGAATCATTAATTCAGTCTCTCATTTTAATTTTTAGAAAAAGTCCCTTCTTTTAAAAAGTTCTCTTCAATTTTCTGACAATAACATCTCTTCTTAATATGCCAGTCATTGCATCAAAAAGTTTAGTAGTCATTCGTTTAATCTTAGAAAAATGTGATAACAAAAATTTCCCCACCGAAAATGTTGAACTGGTTGTTACTTATAATTTCTCTGTTCTATCCAAACTTACCAAATGATATTACTTTTTCTATTCTTGATGGTAGCTATTAATAAAATTTAATATCAGATACCATTTTCTTCTTATGAACTGCTTATTTATTAAATATTTCTGTCAGTTCTCATGCTTGCAGATAGGAACTTATAAGCAAATAACACTGGTTTTTTTTTAATTAGAATGTTAGAGGTCACAATTCATGTAGTTAGCCTATATCATCTTTACTCTAAATTATAATAATAATATGATGCATTTACATAAGTTTTCTTCCTTTCCCCCTTCATTTCTTCTTTCTTGCTTGGCAATTTTGAGTATACAGTTATTTGTTAGCAAAATATTATTTGAACTGATGTGGAGAAGATGAATGCACACACACACACACACACATACAAATCTCTCTTTCTCTTTACTATCCATACACACAAACTCTGTTGAATAAATAATCCTAAATTTCTTTTCTGGAAAACTTCTTTCTCTCAAAACCTTTTAAAAGCTCTGTTTTCTTTTATTTAAATTCAATATTCTCCTCATTCTTTTATTGAGGAACAGCTTCACCATAAAGTGACAGTAACACTCTTCTTTCCATTAGTAATTGTGTTTTATGAATTGTAAGCATGTAGAGTGCTGTAAATTTCAGATTTGGGTAGGAAGTTATGGAAGAAATCACATGTTCTTAACCCCAGGCTGCTATCACGATCAAAATTGTACCCCCTAAAATAATGTATATAGTAAAAACGATGTGTAACTCCCTCTCACTTTAACAGTAATAGACAATTGTGTTGTGGAAGTTGATACATATACTAAGAAACACTTAACTTTTTTTAAAAAAAAGGATTATTTATGCATAATGAAGTAGGGTACAGGCTAGAGGTGCAGAGGCAGTGGGAGGATTCACCAGAAACAGAGTGGGAGCAGAATAGGCCGACTGATGAAGTACACTGCTGAGGAGAGCAGCTGGTGGGTGAGGGGAGGTCTGCCACACCATGTGAATCACCACTGCCAGGGAGAGGGGATCTAACGCATGCTGAAGAGGCTTTAGCTTCTTCTTATTGCTGTGCTTTAACCCGCTACGCCACCAGCGAGGGCCCGAAACACTTAACTTTTTAACCACATTCCATAAATTCATTTATTTAAAAATATTATCAAAGTGAAAGAGTCAGAACCATATAAACTATTATTCCTCATGGATAAGAAAATGAATAGGATGAACTAAATTAAATCCAATTATATATATAAAAAAACTTTATCCTCTAATGAAAAGAACATTAAATATAAAATACTTCCTTTCAATAGTACTTTCAAAACTGTTATAAATGATGAGAGAATTTACATATCATCTATAATTCTCTCTTTATTATCTTGATTGTATTATAGCAAAGGATTAAATGATAATTAAAATATAAATCAGGTATAGATTAACTTGACCTCCACATTGAGTCATAAACAATTTTATATCAACTTTTAGTTCTCTGTTCTCATATTTCAGAAAATTGATAAATTATATAATATGTAGATATACGTGTCAGTATTTTCTCATATTCTTCAACCTCCTTCCTTCTTCCCTGCTTTCCTTCCTTCCATATTATTGAAAATGTAATGGCCTTATAACAAAACTGAATACAAGGGTTACAAGAAGTAAGTGTGCCTCTAGTGGTAGTCATGACAGTGAACAAGGTGTGATGTGAGGCTAGTGCAAAACACTTCCCATATAAATTAACAATAATTGATTCTTTGCTTTGGGCCATTTCACCTTATGGAAGGTTTTATGGGAATGTTCTACTTTTGTATAGCAAGGGAAATCTATACTTCATTCTGAAAGCCAGCCCTGGCTTTTGATGACCATAGAAAAATCCTATTTAATAAGTCATTGGGACAGGGATCATAATGAACCAAAAAGTGAGTGAAAAAAAAAAAAATGAACTTCTACTGTAGGTAGGGTGTTTTTATGTAGTGTGCCTAAAAGAGAAAGGATCATTTCTAATGGAAATTATCAGTAATGAGGTGGTTGTGTTTAGATAAGATAATGTTTTGAAGTTAATATGACTGTCCCTGTTGAAGTTTTAAAAAAAGTAAAGTGGGGCCCTCTCTGGTGGCGCAGCGGGTTAAAGCACAGCACTGAGAATCTAAAGC
>NW_004567132.1:19569306-19579598 GCF_000260355.1 Condylura cristata | reverse complement strand
ATTGCCAACAGACATATTATTTTATTATTTTAAAGATTTTATTTTACTTATGCATATAAGAACTGGGGTACAAGCCTGAGTTGTGGAGGATGAGAAGATTCACCAGGGGCAGGGTGGAGAGCAGAACAGGCAAATGTACTGAAATACACTGCTGAGGGGAACAACAGGCTGGTCAGGAGAGGTCTGCTGCAATATGTGATCCCTTGGTGGGGGATCAAACTAGTGCTGCAGTGCTGCTTAATGATGTTCAAACATACCTGTTGGGCCCCCTTGTGCTTTTTACTTGTGTTTGACACTCTGCCACCATGAATCGAACATTCTCAACTCCTTACTTGCTTCATTGATCCCTCTTAGTATTCATATGTATGGCATCATGGAATGACATGTGACTGATAAATCCCACTTACTTTCATACATCACACACCATGCTTCAGTATTTATGCTAGACTGATCATCAAAAAACAAAAATACACATTCTAAGTAGTATGTATTTTTTACGGTATAATCTCTCTTGTCTCTTGATGCAAAAATAAAGAGTTGGATTAGCAAAGCTCAGCCATGATTTGACTGCTATCAGAAAGGAGTAATGAAATGAGTGAGAACAGTAGAAAAGCATAGACACAGGCATTGTGACAACCAAAGTCAAGTTTTCCAAGAAAACAAAGATGATTATGAATATATCCAAACAGAATAATCTGATTTGATGGTTTACCCAAACTTCTCAGTTCATTTTCCATTAGAGATAGAGCAACAAGAAGGCATATAATCACCCAAAATCCCTATCAAAAATGATTCCAAGTGGTTATTATTGTATCACACGCTCTCTTTACCAAATTAAATTGAATGAATCTGATGTGAATGAGACAGTGACTATTTCATAGATTTTTAACAAGGTGCAGACATTTTAATTTTTATCTCTAAATGCAAAAGACTATTTGTTGAAAATGACATCTCTCAAGTTTCATAGCTTAAATTTTGTACTAAATTAGTCATTAAAAATTTTGTAGATGACAAAACTCCAAGATTGTCTATATGAATTAATTCTTCAAATAAGTTCATTATAAGATTGGTTGATACTACCATTGTTTCCAGGTAAATTTTATAGTGAGTGGGTATTTTCTGTTCACCTCTTACCTCTTGGCTATTGTGAATAGTGCTGCAATAAACATAAGAACGCATATATCATTTCAAATCAGTGTTCTTACATTCCTAAGATTTATTACCAGAAGTAAGATCACTGGTTCATAAGGTAATTCCGTTTTGAAGTTTCTGAGGCTCCTCCATACTGTCCTTCTTCCCTGCACCAATTCACATTCCTACTGATTGTGCAGAAGGACTGCATTTTCTCCACATCTTTGCCAGAACTTACTGTTTCATGACTTTTTGATAAAATTGTTTCTAGTCAGTGTTAGTTGAAATTTCCTTGTGGTTTTTACTAGCATTTCCTGAATAATAAATAATGTAGAGCATCTTTTCAGGTGTATGTTCCCCTTTTATGTCTCCTTTGGTGCTTATGTTACTTGTCTCTGAGCAACATTTGAAAAAATTGCTCATTTTTTCTTTTAGAAATGTGAAATTGTGATAGAGGGATAACAAAGAACAGAATAATGGTAAGTTTATTTTGGATTATTGAATTATTTATGAATAAGTATATAATTATCTCTGTATGATATGTTCTATCTTAGAGCTCATTTTACATGTTTCTGAAGGTGTCACTTATCTACTGCAGAATTAAGCTAAATGGGCAGCATATGATAAAGGGTTTTCACATTTTTGTATCTTTGGATAATCCAAGCACGTTTATAGTACAGCCCATGCTGGGCCTGTAAAAAGGGTGCAGAATTCTAAAACACTTAAGCAGTAGTTCCATATAATGTAAGATAAACCTTACAGAATTGGAAGTAAGCAAGACAAAAGATAGAGACTTCAGAAGCAGCAAGAGGCTGAAAGGGTATACTGTACATAAATCATAAGACTGTAAAAGGCTCAAAATAGTCGATGTTTACTATTGCAGAAAAATAAATAAGTTATAAAATAGTCACAATGGACTCATTTAATTGAAACTGCAATAAAATTTGTTATATTCAGTGATGAAGTAGTAACATATAAAATAATGTTTTTTGCCTTAAGTCACTACTCAAAATGACCAGATATCATTTATATTTACCAGGGTACAAAGGCATTGTTATGCAGGAATTATGGAGTATATCTAAAAATAATTTCTGCTTTACCACCAAATTACCCCTAAATTGAAGAGAAAAGCAGATTCCAGAGCTTGTTTCTTATTATTTCTATAATGATAGGACTATAATGTCAGTCTAATGATAGTAGTCCCAGTGACTCCATTCAGGGAAAGAAGTGAGAATTGCACATTTATTTTAGCAAATAAGCATGTAGTTAATTATAGCTCTTGGCTTCAGTCCGCATTTCTCTTGCATCTTTGGAAGCTTAATTCACATAGTTCATTAAAATAGCAGTTTTCGAAGAGTACCATGTTTCTTAAAAATAATATGGGTATGAAAACTTATCTGCAACCTAACAAGAAAAGACTTCTCTTACATTGTAAGAACCCAGTAACTGTTTTGTGCTTAAACTTGTGAAAATAGATACACAAACTATACCAGTATTGACATGCATATAGTTTTAAAATAACTTTGTGCTGAACATAGTAGTATTACTCCAATATATGCCTTACCTGCTTGCACTATATTTGTTCCATATTTGTGGGTGTGACTTATTGGAAATTATAATGAATTTTTTATTCTTCAATGTGATCATAGAAATGAATACTTATATCTTACAAATGTGGTTAAATAGAAAGTTCTTTAAAGAAGCTCTAATGATAGAACAAATAGAGGTGAATGCAGGAGTTCCCTATGCATTTATTCTGAAAGAATGGAACAAAGAAGCCATTAAAATATATGTTTTTCAAACCTAAACGGCTTCCTTGAATATTACAAGGAACGGCTAATTTCCAAATGTAAAAATAAGAGGAATTCTAAATATGAGTGATAACAGCAAGGTGATAGCCAGATGTGACCCTACCTGTCTGTATAGTCTATACAAGAAATTTAGTAGTTTTAAACTTGAATTTTAATTCCAATAACAAGAAGTACTGAAAGAAATCTTTGAAAATATGTTACTATGCATGGAAAACTTTAACTACATTAAACAGTTAGAAACAGTCAGTATAGTGAAATGGCAATCTACAAAATAAATATATAGTAATATATACAGGCAAAGAATAAATCAAGAAAATTATTCCATTGAAAATCATATCAAAAAGAATTAAATACATAGGAATATTTTTTTTAATTTAGGCTTTTTTTTTTAATTTTTACTTCTTTATGCATACAGAACAGGGTTACAGGCCAGAGGTGCAGGGGTGGTAAGAGGATTCACCAGAGACAGAGTGGGGAGCAGAATACAGTTACACTGCTGAGAAGAGCAGCAGGCTAGACAGGAAAAGTTTGCTGAGCCATGGGGATCACCTCCCTAGCCAGGGATCGAACTCATGTTGAAGTGGCTGCAGATAGCTTCATAGTGCTGCACTTTAACCAGTTTCACCACCAGGGAGGGTCCTAGGAATAAACTAAACAAAATTAAGTTAAAGGTTAAAATTAAGACCTGAACAAGTAACTTTTCACACATTATTAAAATATACTGGAAGAGACACAAAGACATGCTTATGGAAGGGGAGATTCACACTGTAAAAATGGATAACTTGCCCAAAGGAAATACAAATTCAATGCAATCATTATCAAAGTTCCAAAGGCATACTTCATAATAAAACAGATATTCAGAATTAAGCAAAAAGAACTAGATCAAATATTACTGAAATTTATATGGAACTACAGAAGATCCAAAAAAGCTAAAACAATTCTAACAAAACACATACAACAAAAGAAAAATGAAGTATCATATTCCCAGACCTCAGGCTTTACTATAAAATTGTAGCAATCAAAACATTGAAATATAGGAATAAAAATAGAAATTTTAAAAATTTCTTCTCATTCCAAAAAATTATTCCATAAACAGGGAAGAGAATTGAGAACCCAGAAATGAACCCACACTTTTATAGACAGTTGATTTAAAACAAAAGACAAGCTCAGACAATGGAGAAAGGATGGAACACAGAACTTAACAATACAATTTTGTGTTACAAAGGTACAATGCCACTTCACTGAAGGGACTTGAGGAAGAATGATGACTAGTTTGCTGGAAATGGAAGGACAGCATAAAACTAAAGACAAAAAAAAAAAAAAACTGTGTATAAGCACTGTATGCTGATAAAACATTGATTTGAAATTTTTCAAAAAAATGGTTCAAAAATTCTGATGCATGTGTTCTGGAAGTAAAAAATATAAATAAATGGATGGCAGAAAGTAGAAAGTAGAACTCAATTTCTCACTTTTGTAATGGGAAAGTATCGATAAACAAATATGGCTAGAAGTATCACTGTGATAATGAGCTAAGATTGGAGATATCGGGATAGTAGAACGTTTGAGCTATTACATATGCTGTAAGTTACACATAGAAATATTTATATGTATACACCAAGTAGTAGTCACATATATTTCCTTTCTTTTTCCAGTTGAGAGAGCCTAGAAACAATGACATCCAGTAGCAATAAGAATGTAGAATGTAGAGCTTGGTTTCTAATACTATCCTCCAACAAAGAACCAGGATTCCTTATTAACAGTGACTCTTTCTTTCTTTCTTTTTAAAGATTTATTTATTTGTACATACAGAACTGGGGTACAGGCCAGAGGCTCAGGGGCAGTGAGAGGCTTCACCAGAGACAGAGTGGGGAGCAGAACAGGAAGATCTATGAAGTACACTGCTGAGGGGAGCAGCGGGCGGGTCAGGAGAGGTCTGCCACGCCATGTGGTCACCTCCGGGGCAGGCAGGAATCGAACTCATGCGGAAGTGGCTTTAGCTTCTCAGTGCAGTGCTTTAACCCACTGCGCCATCAGGGAGGGCCACGGTGACTATTTCTAAGGGGAAGTTAAGAAATATATAAGGTAATCCCGGACACATTTTGGTGTCACGAAATAGTGAATTGCTCTTAAATCTTATTCATGTGTATATACCCACACATACTACAAACACACATAGACACACAAATTATGAGGCTATGTCAAAGAGACAGATATAACTGAAGGAACTTTCAGTTGATAAAATTGGGATAACAAATAAGAAAACAGTAATGTATTAGTTCATTGTTACAATAGTTCAAAAAAATACAATTAATTGAAATTTATGTAAAATATGTCAAGGAATTGGGGGCCTCCCTTGGTGGCACAAGGGGTTAAAGCACAACATTATGAAACTATCTGCAGCCACTGCAGCATAAGTTCGATCCCTGGCCAGGGACCTAAACCTCATAACACAGCAGACCTCTCCTGTCACCTGCTGTTAAACCCTCAGCAGTGTTTCATCAGTTTGTCTGTTCTGCTCCTCACTTTGTCTCTAGTGAGTCCACTCACTCTCCTTCCCCCCCACACACACCTCTGGCCTGTACCCCAGTTCTTGTATACAGAAATAAATCTTTTGGAATTTAAGAGATACTGTCACATCTAAGAGTGTACTAGAATATTTGGTTTATCTTTTTAAAAGGATACATTGTAGCCCAGCTGCAATTCTTAGTTTCATGATTTTATTTTGTTAATAGTTTAAAAAAAAAAAAACATAATTCTGAATTCTAATCAAGACCTAAAAGTGGGACCAAGTTTTCAATTCAAATAGAGCAGAACCCCTGAAAATAAAACATGCTGAAGTAAAACATTTTAATATTGAAGAATAATGATGCATTGTCAATATGTTAGAAACATTAAAAGGCATATTTTTATCCTGCTATTTTTCACCTGTATTATCATTCAAGGTAGCAAATGCATTATGTAGTTTTTGCAAAGAGATTCTTTTTCATTTTATTTGTCTTTGAGTTAGTTTAGATATTACTTAGTTCTATTAAAAGAACAAGTAGACTAATGATCAAATTATTTAGTAAAGATTTTTTTCATAAAATATGTTCTATAAAGTATCTTTTCTCACACCATGATTTATATGTGGAAAGAACCAAAATAAATTTGCTCTGTTTATTAACATCATCTTGTCCCTTGACTCTAAATAGTAAATAATTTATTAACCCAGGAGTGATGTATTATTTACCTCTTCTTTTATATGGGCATGTATTGTTTTGAGTATGTTTTCTGTATATGCTCAACAATAATATTAACTAACTGCATGTCAGATAACAAAATGTGTGTCCTAATATACATATCTGGGAATTCATCATTTCTCTGTAATATATTTTAGGATTTCTTAAAAACACTTCATTGAGTTTCTAATGATTTCACTCACCTTTTGCTACAGAATTGCTTGAATGAGCATTTAAAGAAGTATGTCAGGAATCTGTATATGGTGTTATATAGCATTGCTGAAAGTATGTATATCTCTTGCCAAAAAAAAAAATCTTTTTGTTTTCTTTACTGAAATAAATATGACAAATAATGTTAAGATATCTAAAACATACACTATGATGATTTAATAATGGATACATTGTGAAAAAAATCCCACCAGCTTGTTAGTTAACGCATACTTTATTCATATATTTCTTTGGAGGTGGAAAGGCAGGTGAGAATATTTATGGTATATTCTTACAACAAGTATAGTACAGTTTTATGATAGTGTTGTCAATTTTTTTTAATGACTAAGCTTTTTTTTTTAAAGATTTATTTATTTATGCACACAGAACTGGGGTATAGGCCAGAGGCAGTGAAAGGATTCACCAGAGACAGAGCGGGGAACTGAACAGGCAGACTGATGAAGTACACTGCTGAGGGGAGCAGGGAGAAGGTGCCATACCAAGTGGGTCAACTTCCTGGTGGGGGATCAAACTCATTCTAAAGTGGCTGCAGTTAGCTTCATGGTGCTGCACTTAACCCATTGCATCACCAGGGAGAGCCAGTATTGTCAATTATAATCAACTGATTTACAGAAAAAAAAAAAAATTTAGTTGCATTCTTCACATGCTAAATAAAATTCTTTAACTAATGAATTACATGAGGATAGAATTTAGGCATCTTCGAATCTTCTTTTTCCAACACTGTCAGAACAACACCTGAATTACAACAGAATTTGTTTACAGAAAGACTACTTTTATTCTTTTCTAAGGGCCCACTAACTGTGATCAGGAGAATCATTTCATTTTAATTTGCATTTCAATATGTTTCAGTATATTTCTATATCAAATAATAATTCTAGGAATACATGATTAGAATTTTGCATATGTTGAGAAATTAATATTTGCTTTTTTTATTACTATTTCACTTTCTTTCCTGCTCTGACATCATAAGGCATTGTCAAAACACCTTCGTGGAATATTAATGACTTTAGAAAACAAAATGAAAAACATAATAAAAACAATTCTTAGACTGAAAAATATGGTGGATACCAGAAGGAATGGGAGAGAGACTGTAGGGGAAAAGAAGGGATAAAACAATGGTTTTGGGAGAGGATTAGTGAAGCCTGTGATACATGGGGGTGTGAAATGGTACTCCCAAAATTATATGGTTATGGAAATGACAGATAAAAGGAAGTGAAAGACTGTTAGCAGATGGTTTCATTCACCTGTGGAATATAAATAACCAAAGAAAGCAAACTGGCAGGATACACCAAAAATAATTCTTAAATGGTGAAATATACACTATTTACCAGAGGGAGATGAGGAGATGGAAGAAAGACTAGGGGAAGGATGGTGAAATGGTTTTGGCACTGAGGCTTTGGTAGAAGGTAGATGAATCATGTGTACATATGGAGAGGTGAAGTCATACTGTCCAAATTATATAGTTATGTTAACAATTACCAAATGAATACATTATGAAAAAAAAAGAAGGTAAAACTTGTCAAAGCTAGGTTCAAATTATATTTTATTACATTTTTCTTCCACTCCCAAATGCTCCCCAACCAGACTGGAGAATTATTTCTGCCCTTTCCTATCATCATCTGCTGTTAGTCCTTAACCTCTAAGAGAGGAAGATCTTAGGAAGCTATTAGAATAAAGAAAGGAAGACATTGCTCCATTAACCCTCTTACCTTATCAATAGAAACAATAGGAATTTTCCTCATTTGGCTTTATGTTTTCATGAAACAACAAACCTCTTCTGTTTTCAACCATGGTATTCAATTCTTGTATCTTTCATGGTTGAACACAGTCACCTATTAGTAATACTAACATCTTAACCTCTGACTATACCACAGGTACTTTGCTCAGTTTTACCTCAAATTAACTTGTATTTTTTGTGTATTCTAATAATTAGTACATGTAAAATCAGGAATAAATACTGATGAGTGTGTATACCACATCATTCTCTATTTTCAGTTTTGATTTACTGTAGTCACCCCAATGTTAGTGGTGGAAGGAATACATATGTTTTATAGACACATGGTATATTTATAAATAGTTCCAAGTGAAATATATGCAAATTATAATAGACTCCAGAGAGGCTGAATATCATAGTGATAAGGTTGCGCAAATACAACACATATAGAATAACTATGTAAGCATGTATGCATATACTATACAAAAATTAATGTGATGTAATAAAAAGCAGTTAATTTGAAGATGGAAATGTCTAGGAGAGAAGGCAGGAACTTGAATATTATTAATTTCTATTTCTTCATGGTTACATAAATACCATTGAAAAATATATAAATGTGTATCTGTTCAGTTTCTTATGTATGGTATACTTTAATTAAATTACAGTTCAAATTAAAATAAAATATAAAATAGGGGACTGCATTGTTAGGATGATATGCTGGTCAGTGCCCATAAGTAGATTGTTCCTACCGGGTGTGTATTCAGTTGTGAGACTGACAGTGAGTTTGGAATGGAGTCTCCCTAACCTCTCTTCAGAATATATTTCAGTGTGAGAAAATGGCAGATAGATTTTTTTTTTCAAAGTCTAAACCTTACATTGTTTTTCTTATCTTTATGCCTTCTGAAGATCCAACAAAGGAGCTTCCATAGGCTTTGCTTAAAAATCCAGGTGTTTCATTAGTCTTATTTTTTTTTAGTGGGAAATTCTAAATGTAGTCATCTTGGTTACATTTTCCACCCTGTAGCCATCACCAGAAGATTAGCTATCTTTCTAGTCCACCAGACAGTAATAGTCTCAAGTCTGTCTCTTCTCTGTCCAGGCCTGTCTACTCTTAGTTCAGCACAGCCTGATCCTTAGATAAAGTAATTTGAATCTAATTCTTTCTCTTAAAGTCCTTTACTAACACCCTGTGCTAACCATACTGTAAAGTCTTGATGCATTTCTAACCTCATTGGCTATTACCTAAAGCACTTGTCCTCAGCACCTAAGATGGAGGCTTAGTCAGCTTTCTTACAGCTTTTATATGTTTGTTCAGATTTGAACCTCAGCCTTCACTTTAAAATTCATGCCACCTTTTCTGGGCTTGTGTTTCCCCAAAATGTTTATAATTGTCAAAATATCCAATTCATCTAATTTCTATTGTGCTCACCAACTGTTTTATTCACTATTGCTTTCCAGATTTCCCAAGGGCCTATAAAGGTTGGTTTTCAATAAACATTTGAAATATGGATAAAATACATTTTTTTTCAAATTATACAACCCCAGGTTTCTTTTTAGATGTGAATACAAATGTAATATTGATGAAAAGACAATTTTTTGTACACTCACATGAATTGCAAGTCTGTTTCACTCTCTGCTGTGTAGAAATCATAAATTGATAGACATAAAAAAACTAAATTCATTATATTAATTTCCCCTGAAAATTAACAACTTTTATAGCAATTTTTAAAAAAGAAGTTGGTATCTACATGTTAATAAAAAATGATTACTACAAATGTAAAAATTGAGACTTTTCAGGAAAAATGTATCCAAAAATGTATAAATAGTTCATTGCATCAAACTGTGATACTTGTAATCTTGACTGTGATCAAGAAAATATTCTCTCCTCTATATACATAATCATTTGACCAAATATTCTTAGTCTTTGATTCAGGAGCATTTTTTCCTTTCTGCCCACCACCCTCCCCAACCTTGCCACAGTGACGACGTTCCTTTATTAGAATAGTTATAGTGGGTCGTCTGTAGTGGCAGAATGGTTTAAAATGCAGCACTATGAAGCTAGTGGCAGCCACTGCAGGACAAGTTCCATCCCTGGCCAGGGAGGTGTCCCACATGGCACAGCAGACCTCTCCTAACCCACCCACTACTCCCCTCAGCAGTGTACTTCATCAGTCTGCCTGTTCTGCTCCC
>NW_004567132.1:19562701-19569206 GCF_000260355.1 Condylura cristata | reverse complement strand
GTTTGTATGATTAAATACATAAATCTTTTTTAAAAAATAAAAGAATTGCTACAGATTTAGACTGACTGGTAAGGCAAGAAAATGAAGTAGTCCTCTTCTGAAGAGTCTCCAGTTGTGAAAACAAATGTAGTCTCATATATTTAAAGCCTTAATAAAGCAAAATGGAAGAAATGGATAAAATAAAAGCAGTAAACATGATCAGAATAAAACTAGTAATAATGAATGGGATTCATTGAATTATATACATTTTTAATTAATTGACTTACATTTCTTAAATATAAAATATAGTATGATGATTATTTTTAGTACAATACCTAGAGTCAAATGCATAGTGATATTTCCTGCTTTCTCTCTCTCATTATTACACCAGGCATTTTATTGAGATATAGAAGTAGTTCATTTCTATTTTACCCTCATCATCATTTCCATTTTGTTTTATATAATTTGTTGTTTGATAGCTATTTGTTGTCTTAACACCTTCAGAAGTTTCAGGGCCTATGAGGCAGTAGATATTAAATAGATCCATTTATATTTTGCGATTACATATGTATTTCCTTGAAATCTAGCTACTTTGCTATTTCTAAAATGTTCTGATTTCTGATAATCTAGTAGTTTGGGGAACAGAGTGAAGTTAAATCAGAAAAAGTATAATGTATCATATTTTTCAGATTTATTATATAAAATATTCCAGTGAAATCTTTTGCGAGTAAAAGCACAATTACCATTAAAGTGTATTAAGTTTTTTTTTTAGCATTTTCAGACCCCCCAAATAACCTACCAAGTAACAAGCAAAATTTAAAATAATACAAACACAACAAAGATTGATAAGATAAAGCAATATTTAGAGTATTCACAGTACTTAGAGTAAAAAGAATATGTGTGCAGTATAATTTCACTTACAAGTTTCTAGAAGCCAGTGACCATATAGAAGGCTGGAATGATGGTGAAAATGGTGTGTTGTTCGAGTCATCTGAGGTCATGGTTGTGAAAGGTAATGAGTCTAGAATGTAGGAGAGGAAGAGAGTCTTATATTAACATGTTACTATAATCTGAATCCATCGGGACAAGCAAACACTAAAGTTTGCACCTTATTCTATAATCTGCTCCAAGCTGTAGGTCAGGGTGTCTCTTCTGCTGCACTGGTATGACTGATGTGGAGTCCTGAAATAATAGCCTTGACTGCCTTGTCCACACATTTTTCTACCACACAATTCTTTGTAGACATTTAAAAAATCCTGTAAACCTGCCTTAAGCCTACATGTCTTTTCAAAATGAAAGTCATACTTTTCTGCAATCACTGTAGTACTACCAGGTCCAGTAAAAATCACACACAAATGTTTCAAGTTCAGTTTTTGGATAACTTCACTTTCGGCCATTTGCTTTAGTATTTTAGTATTGAGTTTTGTTCAGTATCCTTTTCTCTTGCAATTGCATCCACTTCTCTTCGGTCAGTTCTTGTTCATGGGATGCCAAAGGCTCTTCAGCTTCCACTTGATGCAGAGATGTTTCTGGGGAAGGAGCTTGACCCATTTTGTTACTCTGTTTGAGTGCTGCCTCTATAATGAATGTTGCAAGAAAGGCTGAATGCCATTTTTGTGATTTGCCTTTTGTCCTGGAAATCCTCCTTGCATTTATTTCCATTTGCAAAAGCATATACTAAAGTAGTTCTTGCATGAAAGTAAAATAACATAACAAGAACTTCTAAAATGAGACCACCTGTATTTTAAATATATGAAAAACATCATGGGAAATTGACAATGTCGAGGTATGTTTCAGCTCTTTATACTAGCCATGTCTACTGCCCCATCCTTCAGATATAAGAATCAGAAGGCACCATTAACATAGGCCATTTCAATAGGTACTAGCCAGAAATAGGCACAGCTCCTGAAAGCCAGCAGAATGCATCACATGATATCCCCAGGGGAATTACCCTATGTGCCATGCTGTTCTCCAGGAAAAAGTGTAAGCACCTCACCCACATGTTTTCCAGCTTGCACAGTTCAATTCTGTCCCTTCTACCATTTTTTAATGAAATTTTACATATCACATATGATTTATCAAATTCTATCCCAGTATCACTTTGTTGGACAGTTGCAAGAATGCCAAAATGATGTAGTTCTTTCATTAATTGTCTTGAGTGAATCTTCGATTATCTTTCTGCCCAAGAGATCTTACTGATAGGTACACAAAAAATATTTTCTTATTCTTACACATATTGATAAAGCTCCCTGTTTATGACTGAATATATTCAAAGACTTTATGTCTGTGGTTTTCCTCATGATCAATATGACCCATCAGTGTATAGCTAGGACTTTGTATAAATAGCCTTTGTACAAAATTATCCCTCTTTCCCTGTTGTTTCTGTATTATGACTTGTTCCTGTCAAGATATTTCCCTGACTGTGTTCACTTTTAACAGTGCCATTTATCTTCAACTGAGAATTAATATAGTGTGCTTTAATTAGTAACCAGACATTAAATAACTGGTGATAACATTTGACTTTTCTATAAGCCTGCAAATGTAAAATCAAATATAGTGATAAAATCATAGTGGCTTGAGAACTTTTCATAAAGTATATCTAAAAGTCATCTTCTCTTGTATTAACTTACTGAAATATAATAGAAATATTCTAACATTGTCTTAGAACATAAACAATCTTCCACATACCTCTATTGAAGGCCAATAAACAGCTCTGCACATACACAGAATTTCTATTAAAAATGTCATTTCAAAATAAAGACATTAAACATAATGTAAAACCTTCTTAATATTTAATAAGATTTTTTTGGATTTTATTATTTAATCTCTCTCAAGCATTGCAACAAAAGTTAATGAACTTTTATTATTTTGCCACAACAATTATTTTTGTTCATTGCAACTGTAAAATTCTATTGTAGCTTATCAACACCTACCTTCTTTTAGGAAAATGTACTTGTGTGATTCTTCAGTGTAATTATTGTGGTTCATAAAAACTGTGTTATTATGTTGGCTTAGTATAATATGCTTTTTACATAAAAATAACTTATAGTTATTCTCTCCTCTGTTGGTAATTATAAGCCAAGTCCATTGCAGCAATAAACTTGGGCTGAGTACTTGATGGACCACTTTATTTTATTCTAACTACCTTTTTCTATTACAACTATTTATTATGTCTTCATAAATGTGATGCACAGCAGTAGTAAAGCGCGGAGACATTGACACATCTAACTCTTTTCTTGAGATGTGCTTTTTCCTCAGGTAAAGTCCTCAAATTATTATCTATTTGCAACATTGAAAAATATTTTCAAAGCCATATTCTCCCAGCTGTTTCACCATAAGAAAGAGCTATGGGAACACTTAATGTGGAGCAGCACTAACATTCCCCAGGAGACGTAGCGTCGTCTGTGGTGACTTTTCTCCTCACTACTAATAAGGAGCAGGAGGATTGGGCACAAAGAATCATTGAATAGGTGGGAAGTTACCTACTAGTGCTTACTTTTGGTTTTATGATAATCTGAGAACTAGCCTAGTAAATCTTCTTCCTTATGCTGATTATGGAAAAGATGAAAACTATGTATTATATTTGTATAATATACCTTACATATGCCTTCTTCTTTCTATCCCAAGATGAACTTGCTTTGAGTTTGGTTTTTCAGCATCCTTTATGACTGTAGAAAATGTAAAAATTCAATTTACAGAGATAAACCATTTCCTGAAACTGGGTTTACAAAGCATATTACGGATGTGTTAATGAACGTATGAAAACTCCCTACCAGATCTTATATTACAATTTTATAATAAAAATGTTATATTGGGCTCTCCCTGGTAGTGCAGTGGGTTAAAGTGCAGCACTATGAAGCTGTCCTCAGCCACTGCAGCAAGCATTTGATCCCTAGCCTACATGTTTCAGCAGATCTCTCCTGTCTTGCATAAATAAATAATATTTTTTAAAGTTATATTAAAAATACAAAGTGCTAGTTAATGCTATTGTGTTGGGATCCCCAATTTCTAAATCCACTGTGTGTCAATTTAGTGAAATTCTATGTCTAAATGTTATTATCCAGATACTTCCCTATTATGATCAACCTAATTTAAGTATATTTGCATTAGTCTTCTCAATAAAAACTACAGATTGACTATTTCAAAATACTATCACTGTCTTCTCTCTTTCCAAGATTAAATTCAATTTTCAATTCCAGGTCTTAATGGTGTGCTGGAAATAAGAGCTTGCTATGCTTTCCACATAGGTCCTATATGCTCTACCTCTCATCCTGTAATCTAGGACTTGTGTACTTTCTCAATTGGGAAAGCCTAAACAGACTACAAACTAACACTTAATGTCACTTGTGTAAATGAATTCAGCTTGATCCTTAGTCATCTATCCAGTGGCATTCGTACCAAAATTTATATTGACTTTATTTCAATACTTTTAGTGCTGACGTTCCCATATCATTGAAAACTGATTATCTTCCCTTGTTATCCCTCTTTGTGATGAAGTAATGGAATTGCAAAATCTATGACAACTGTACATACTATCAAAAGTCATTTTATTGCTTTAGTAATACATATATGACTTTTAAAAATGTATATACAAGTTATTTTAATTGTAGACAAATAGTAAATGGAGAGATCATAATTAAGATTATAGAAATTTAACAGAAAAGTCATGTATGAGTGCAACCATATTATATTGGAACATATTTTTCAAAATTGGAACATATTACAAATGTAATCATGCATTTTATATATTTACACCCTCTTATAGAAGATCTTTTAGTCATTCTTTACATATTTAATCTTATAATCCTATTCTTTTTGTTTCAGTCCTCTAACTAGATACATGTTACAACCAGAATCAAATAGTAAGGAACAAATATGAACCATAATAAGCTGAGATAAGCAATAAAAGAGCTGCATGCTTTTCCAGATTTATGTAGACATAAATCTAGAGAATATGTGTGGGATTAAATTTACAGGGAGGGATGTAAAATTGCTTCAGTCGAACGTAATGATATGGGCCCACAAAGCAAAAAAAAATTTAGATGCAAAGTTTTACATGGAAGGCTCAGCTTCCTAGGCATTGAATTCAAGGAAGGGGATATTTTCTTCTGCACTTTTAAGACACAGCCTATCATTTTCTAACTTATAGACTTGCTCATAAAAAGAAACTGTTATACTTTGGGGGAAATGCATATATTTTTATCCAGTTGTTTGCAAATTATTCATGACTTTACTTTTCAGTACTTTATTTAATGCATTCTCTAAGAGTGCTAGGGATTTTTAAGGTTTCTAGAATTTGTGAATATAAGTTTTCATCAATTTTGATAAATTCTTTTCTAGTATCTCTTCAAATATCACTTGTGACATTATTTTTTCCCAAATCTATGTTCAGGATTTCAATCACCTATATTTTTGAATTTTTCGGTAGATTCATTTCATACTTTACATTTTTTCTTGATTTTTTAACCCTTTCCCTTTTCTTTTCTCTGTTCTGTAAGATTTTTATCTTCTATGTCAATGCTATCATATCTAAATTTTTAATTTTACATTTATTTTCATCTTTTCATTTTCATCTTATTCTTTTACATAGACTAGAGTTCTCTAGTGGAATGATTCTTCTTTCATCTAGTTCTTAAATATATTAAGTGCAGTGCTCTGAAAGTTCATATCTAGTAGGTACAAAACCTGACTATATCCAATATCTTCCATTTTCTCTTGGATTTTGAACATTTAGTTCTATTACATGACATATCAGTAATTTATTGCATTCCCCATATCTCTGGAAAGCCATTACATTTCCCTACTTCTGTATTACTTCTGTATACCAAGTATGGTAAATTGCAGTCTGTGAATGTTATCACTTATCTCCCAAGAGAACTTGGTAGCAGTGAGAGTGGGTGGTAGGCAACAAGTCCCATGAGTAGTTGACATTTGTTTGATCCCTTTTGATAGGAAGGGAGGAAAAAGACTAATATGTACTTCTAATTATCTGCTTGCTTAGTTTATAACTCATCAGGGAATTCAAAAGCAATAATAGCTTGTTGACCAAGTACACAGTAGCGAATTAAGCTCAGTGAACCAACTTTATGCTGACTGTTGTCTCTTGCCACTCCCCTCCTAGAATTTGGTGCCACATTATATAATAAAATAACCAAAAAGATCAGGTATTTTTCTGTAGTTCCCTCTTCAGGGCCCTAATATCTGATTCTCAAACTTTGGTCCCAGAGCTTAGTTACTTTAATTCATTACTTTAGTTAATCTAATATTCTTTCCCTAGACCTTTGAAACTATTGAGAAAACTAAGTTGTTATTTTATCTGGGCTACAAAAATTTCACATCAGGAATTAGCAAATTATCTTGGGGTGAGAAGATTCAAGGAATAAGCCTTTCTATCCCTGAAGTCACAAATTTACTGTTAGATTCTTATAACTACAGAATTTGAAGGTTTTCCTGTTGTATAGTTTTATATTTTTTAGGAGAATTAATCTGATACAAGTGAAGTCATTACAACCAAAAGTAGAAGTCT
>NW_004567132.1:19554155-19561826 GCF_000260355.1 Condylura cristata | reverse complement strand
TTGTATGCCTTTATCTCTGAGAAATTGAGAGATTATTAATACATCTATGACTGACAAAAGAAAACTGCCCAGTGAATTGTGTTAAAAGAAAAGCTGAAATAAGCCACACTCATAACTAAAACCTACTTTTGATTTTCTAGAGAAATATTCCCTTAAATAAGATAGAACTTTGTATTAAAATATATGAATAATTCCAAATAATCAATCAGTTCCCCTCACAGTAGGGGCACCAATCTTACAATTTTAATATTTCCTAAATCAGCTCACCTTAAAAATAGACATGTTCATTTTAGATAATTACACATTTTCCCCTATTCCATTTAGATATTTCTGGATCTCATATATATTACATAAAGTATTATTTTAAACAAAAGTTGGCATTAAATAGTATGCAAGATTTTTAAATATGATCTTGTCATTGTACTTTGTTCATGCAAAGAAGTTGACCTCTCATTGTTTCTCCCAATGTAAGAATTAGAAATTCTGCTATTGAAAATTAAAGATACTGATGAAAAAGAAATTAGAACTATTGCTACTAATGTTCTTTAGCTAGCTGGCTACCTACTTAACTATCCATATATGTAGAGACTACTGCACAGAAGATTACACACCGGCATTTTCACTTATAGATTTATGTTTGCTTGCATAATGAGTTTCCCTGGATGTGATATTAATTAGCTCAATAAATTTTCAGTTTCTGCATTTTTTAAAGCCATATGGCAAAGGATGATTACTGAAAAATTTGTGTCAGTGTCCACTGGTCCAAAAAAATAAAGACTGCATTTAGCATCTTTTACACAATGGAAAATGCTCCCATTTTAATGTAAAGTTCACAGTTTAAAAATCTTATTAGCTTTCAAAATGGTACAGTGGTGAACAATAATAGAAATTATACTTGAATATGAAATGTTGGTCTTTATTACGTACATTTGAATGTTTTTACATGACAATTCAAAAATAAAATGTGTTCTGGCCCATTGATTTAAGAAAAGTGACTATGAATTAAACTGTTGCTTCTCATAAATGTGCTACATTAAGTGTGGTATAAATGTATTTTTTTTTTCTTCTATGTCTAATAGTAACAAAATCAAAAGCTAAAGCAATTGCAGCAACAAACTTACCATTTTATTTTAATATTTAACTATTTGTTTATTTGTTTAGCATAACTGAAACAAAAATACAGGATAAAGAAACAAAAATCATGCATTGTATGTTGTATACTCTGCCATTATATAATTTTCATTCCATGACTATTATTTAAAGAGAATAATTTAATTAATCTTTTTGAAACATTCACTATTTCTTAAATACTTTAGACTCTGACTTCCTAAGTTGGAAATAAACACACACACACACACACACACAAAGAAAACTTTTCACAAGTAAAAGATGCATCCAATTTGGAAGTTTATGAGCATGTGTCAGCCCCCATTGGAGGATAACTAATTTCAGAAAAGTTATAAAGTGTAGTCAGTCACAAAAACATACATATTATAGTACTACACTTATTTGTTAAAACTACAATTATTGGGTGACTTGGTGATGGGGAACAAATGGGGATTACAATTGAGATGAAAAAAAAGTACAAAATGATGTAAAAATAAGCTATTATATTATAAAAAAAAATACTGCAATTATTAGAGGCTCTCGCTAATGGTTCAGTGGGTGAAAGCACTGCATTCTGAAGCTCCCCAAAGCCACTGCAGCATGAGTTCAATCCCTGGCCAGGGAGCTGACCCACATTGTGTGGCAGAACTCTTCTAACCCCCCTGCTGCTCCCCTCAGCAGTGTGCTTTGTCAATCTGCCTATTCTTCTCCCCACTCAGTCTTTGGTGAATCCTCTCACTCACCACACCTCTGGCCTGTACCACAGTTTTGTAAGCATAAATAAATACTTAAAAAAAAAAAAACAACTACAATTATTAAAACAGAATTGATTTCAGTGACTTTCTGAAGGTCACACGGCTGGTAAATAATGAATTCTAAATTCACGTTATCCCCTGTCCACTCTCACAATGCAAGATCTTTCAATTATATGTCACTACTTACAGGCTTAGTTCAAGCAAGAACAATGGTGGGTACATTGGGTTGCAACAATATATCTCTGCCTTGAAAGTCAAGTAAGAGGAAACATTACTGGTTCAGGAAAAACATACCAAATTCCCCACAAATCAGTGAGAGAACATGGAAGGACTGAGAAGGATGGGGAACCAAAAGCAGCCTGAGATAGAAACAGCCTGAGATAGAGTATGGCTATTTTTATTCTGGCACAAATGTCTGACTCTGCAGACCCTGGCTGTGGGTAATATCACCAGGCCCACACGACTAGCTTGAAACCCAGTGACCAGTCTGCAGAAGCCACACCGCCAGGACATTTTAACAGCCAGAACTCTCAAGTTTGCTCCCCTGTCTCAAGCACTCAGGAAGTCATCCAAGAGATGAGCAAACAGTACAGGGAATCTGACACACACCTGGAAAAACTGAATCATCAAAAGGGTACTATTTAAACCTGTTCAAAAAAAGACTATGAATCTAACTTGATTGCAAATTTAAGTGACTGTTCAAACTGGAAGATATTGTGAGATCGTTAATTAGCAAGTTACTTTTCAAAGCTCCCCAGCTAGAACACAACTGTGGGAGTGATTATTCAGTTATAGGATATAAGGATGTTACATTTCGAGTAGACTTGAGTAGCTTGTGTGAATTTGTTATGCTACTCCAAATGTACAAGTAAATTCACTTGAACTCAGAAACCTCATTTAAAACTCTGTCTCATTTACTTGCTATAGTACATAAAACCCACCAGAATTTGAAAATAAGCTCAACGGTTGAGAGCCATACTGATCAAAATCCACAAATATCTATTAAAGTAAGAAAGAGAAGGATCTTCTAGAATGTAATATGTCTAAAGAAAAATTGCAGTAAAGTCAAATGAATATAAAACAGAGTCATGCAATGTTGCAAATATATTGAAAAATTAATGTGTCAGAAAGATGGAGCTGTTTGGAATTTTGAATAGAGGGGCCTAAAATCATAAACTGATCTTGTACATACTTCATTGTCTGACAGATATGAGAATTCCTTTTATAAGAAAAGAGTAATCTACTATAGGTCAAAAGTATGCTTATTCTTTTATTCACTCAGTAAATACATGAGTGCTTACAATAACTGAGGCCTTGGGTTGTGTGTGAGACATTCTAAGATGAATAGGACATGGATGGACACTTCCTTAACTATTTCACAACCTGGGAGTTAAAGACAAAAACACCAAGACAGCACATATGAAATACTGTAACGGAGGTTATGAAGAGATAGGAAACATCAGACTTGGAATTGTCATGGAAGGTTTCTCTGAGATGGTGTTACTTTATATTGGCAGTATAAGTAATTGGGCAAAGTTATTGGCAAGGATATTCCTATCATGTAGAATAATATGTTTCATACTGAAGGGAAGAAATGTTCTATGGTATGATTGCTGACTTGTGAAAAGCAATGGATCATCTATTTTGGTAGTAAAGACACACATTTGGATGATAATGTAGATAATGGTAGGTGAGATGTTAAACAAAGAGATTTGAAGTTTACACTTAATGACCTTCTCTTACCACAGAAGAGAATTTAGAGTGAGTACAGTATGGGACTTAAAAACATTTTGGAAAGAGGTGTTAAAAAAATGGGAAAATCTACATGCAGAGTGTTTGCTGGGAGAACAACACTAACGTTATTAATCATTATTATTTTATTCAATTCACACATTTCTGTAATTCTCTCATAGTCTTACTGAGTGAATTGGTTGCAAAGATAGATTCATTGTTTTATATCTCACTTTTCTCATTTTACTATGTCTTTGAGATGTCTGTTTAGCTCTTCAGTCCATTTTTTGATTGAGTTGTCTGTTTTTTGTTGTTGTATCAGCTCTTTGTAGGACTTTAATATCAGCCCTTTATCAGGTTTGTGGTATGCAAATATTATTTATCATGTAGTAGGGAGTCTCTTCATTTTGGCTGTTGTCCCTTTACTATATCGAAGCTTTTTAGTTTGATGTAATCCCAGCTGTTAATTTTCTTTTTTTGCCCTTGATTCTAGAATTGAGTCCTCTAAGGTGTTTCTGAAGTTTATGTACAGAATATTTTGCCTGTGTCTTTTTTCTTTTCTTTATATATGGTTTCAGATCTTACATGCCAGTATTTTTATTCATTTTGAGTTCATTTTTGTGTATGGTGTGAGGTTACAGTCTAGATTCTTTCATTTGCTTTGGCAGTCTAGTTTCATTCGTTTTCCCAGCACCATTTATTGAAGAGACTTATTTGTTCTATTGTATATTCTTTGCTCCTTTGTTATAGGTTAGTTGGCCATATATGTCTAGCAATCTTATTTTAATACAGTAAAGATTATACAACAGATTGGGACAATCAAACCAAAGGTCCCCACATTTTAAGACCATGAATCCAATTATCCTTCTCTTCAACACCACATTCTGCCATAAACACTAGTTGTTGTTTTTTTTTAACATCAGACAATCTTTAAAAAAAAAAATCAGACAATACACAGTCACTCCTCAATTTCTCATTCATAGGATATTGAATTGTTACAATTCTTAAAAAAATTATAGTCACCTACACTTTACTGCACATTAAATAAGCATGCAGAAACCTTTCAACCTGATTATAGTTCAGACAATGAGTAAATGTTACTATTTTAATTATTAAAGATGCAAAAATTAAATGGGCTTTCCTTAAATATTACCTATTATGCGGTATACAAAATAAACATCAATTAGCAATAATTCATTCAAATGATCATATTACCAGGTCTCAGAAACCCATAGCTTGCAAATACAAGCAAAAATATGGTTCCATAAGTGGTTTTAAGGTGAGCGAAGTCATTTAGGGGTAATGGAAACAAATTCTGGCAGTGTTTCAAAGCTAATTTGAAAAGAAGTTGCCTACTTAAAAGGTATTTGCAAGATAATAACCTTGCTTATTCATTGGAAGTTTCATATAATTAGTTGTTGTTGCTGTGGAAGTGAGCAAAAAAATGTAAGAAAAAATTCACATGGGTATTCATGGAGAGGCTATTGTGTTGGATTAATTGAAATATAAGAGGATAATGCAAACCTTAGTATGTTTCAATAAAATAAAAGAAAAATAACAGATATATAGTTTCACCTGATTTTTCAGTTTGCTGTTGCTTCTAGCATTTTAATGATACATTCAATTCTTAATCTTTATATGTCCTTGGTCTAATTTAATGGGTTCTGTTTGGGTTTCAGACATTATTTTCAAAACTTCATAAATTGCTTCCTTTTCAACAATGAAACTATCTGGGGATAAGTTGGAGTCTTTATTAGTGTTAAAAGAAAAAAAAAAAAAACTAATGTAAACCTTAACTAAAATCTTAAAATTTATAGGGTACAGAAAATCATATTATTAATTTAAGATATTAATGTTTTACAGAAGCTCTGTCTAGAAACTTTTAGATCAAGCAGCTTGAACAGTAAAGCATTTTTGTTCATCATAATTTCAGAGCTGAATTATAATGGTCAGTAATTGAAGTATATCTACAGGATTAGAATCTATTTAACAGATCGTCCTTGTATCACCTATATTCTACCTTTATTCATTGTTTTTCTTTAACAGTTTATTTTTACATCATTTTGTGTATTTTTTTCTTCTCAGTTGTAATCCCCAGACTTCCCATCACCAAATCACCCTGTGCTTCTACCTTTTATTTTTATTTAGTTTTATTTCCATTGCAAAAGTCATTCTAAAAACGTCAAAAAAAAAGTAAGGAAATTTTTATCTTAACAGAGTGTAAATTTCTGAATTTATATTTGATAAGAAATGTTTCCTCATTGCTACACAAACAATTGAGTGAAAGAATGATGTTAATTTCCAAATGGTACTAAGAAATTGGACATCCATGGGTAAAAATTAACAAAGAAATTAAAATACAAAAGAAGAAAACCTCAATGTCACACCTTTAAAAATCAGAAGTAGATAACAGATTCATCTGTCAAAACCATTTTATTATTTTTCAGAGTAATATCGATAAGTGCTTATTGGTTAATGTGATTTTAGCTTTATTTCATTTAATTTTTATTAAGGTCATTTTATCTATAACACAGTATGTAGTTCAGCAATATTGGATCACACCTTCTCAGATGTGTGTTACATACCACACCCACTTCCAAGATTCCTCCCATGTTGCATCTCCTTTTCTCTCTACCCTCTCTCCTCTGGTAGCTTCTATTTAGCAGACCAGTTTAGTACTGCTTTGACTACATCCCATGGATTCTGGTAGTTCGATTTTTTTTACTTTTGCTTGTCTCTCCACATATTAGAGGTTTCCCTGTTTTCTTTTGGTGACTGACTTCTAGTTTGGCGTTTGATCTAGTTTGATCTAGTCTGATCACTATGTTGATCAGAGTAGATACTTGATGTTATTTCAGTATTTTACACTTATTTTGTAAGCTGAAATGTGATCTGTCCATGAGAATCTTCCATGTATGCCTGAGAAGAATGTGTATTGAGCTCTTGGGACATGAAATGTCCTCTAAATATCTATTAACCCCACATGGCAGAGTACCTTATTTAAGGCAATTGCTTCTTTGTTGACTTTTTGCCTGGTTGGTCTGTCCATTGAGGAGAGTGAGGAATTGAAGACCCCTGTAACTGTTGTGTTGTTTCCAATGTCTGATTTTAGGTTAGTAATAGTTTTATTATATATTTTGATGTTCATCTGTTTGATATTAATTAATATCACATCTACCCAATAAATTATTTTAATGGCTATCCTGTTTCTTAAGACCTCTTTAACTAGAGGTCCAATTTGCTTATGAGTATTTTCCAAATATTTATGTTGAAACTTTGGGTCCAATTTGCTTATGAGTATTTTCCAAATATTTATGTTGAACCTCTTTTTATCTTTTAAAAAAAAAGTTGTTTTTTTTTTAAGATTAATATATTTATGCATACAGAACTGGGGTATAGGCCAGAGGTGCAGGGGCAGTGAGACAATTCACCAGAGACAGAAGGCAGCTGGCAGGTCTGCACGCCATGTGGGTTACCACCGGGGCGGGGATCGAACTCATGCTGAAGTGGCTTTAGCTTCTTAGTGGTGTGCTTTAATCCACTGTGCCACTAGGGAGAGCCTGGACCTGCTTATATCTTTAAATGAACCTGCTGGAAGCAGCAAAATGTTGGGTTTTATGTTCTGATCCAACTGGCCACTCTGTGTTTTGGTGAGTTCAGTTCATTTACAGTTAGGTTAATTATGGATATATCAGTACTTGCTACTAATATTTTGTCTTTGTGATTTACTTACCTAACAAAGGATTTATATATTTTTTTAAATTTTATAATATAATAGTTTATTTTTACATCATTTTGTGCCTTTTTCCATCTCAGTTGTAATTCCCATAGGCTTCCTATCACCAAATCATCCATGTGAAGATTTATATCTTAAATAGAGGAAAACAAACAAACAAAAATTAATGTGCAAAAGGCATTAATAGGCCTTTAACTAAAAATGAGATTGGTATGAAAAAATGTTGACTAGAACTAACCACTATAGAGTTTAAAATGAAAACTACAGTGAGATATCACTACACTCCCATCAGAATGACAAAAAGGTAAATGAAAAAGTCTCTAAATGTGGGCTGAATTTGGA
>NW_004567132.1:19546650-19553690 GCF_000260355.1 Condylura cristata | reverse complement strand
TCCCCTCAGCTGTGTACTTCAATATATCTACCTGTTCTGCTCCCCATGCTGGCTGTGGTGAATCCTTTCACCTTCTGCACCTCTGGCCTGTACCCCAGTTCTGTGTGCATGAAAAAATCAATCTTTGAAAAAATTAAAATGAAAACATGAACACCAGTTTCTCCTGATCATTTGAACTATGCTGAACCATGTCCTTTCCTACCTCTGATCATTTCTGCAAACTGGCTAACAAGGTGACAGTCTTCATAAAATTGAAATAGCCAATAGATGTCTGTAATCACAGGAGAAGCACTGTTTGCAGCACCAGTGTGAGCTTCTTCACATGCACCACTGATGCTCAGTGTAATTGTGATTAAATCCAAACACTTCTTTCCACTTGTAAAATCATATTAAAGAAAGTATAATGTACAACATTAATCATGTCATTTTACTTGATAAATCTTAAGGGGTTCTTCTAAATAATCAAAGCCACTAAATAATCTAAAAACATAAATGCCATTAAGAGAGAGTAACTGAAATTCTCCCTTGGGTTAACAGTTCAATTAAAATGGATATGCTTCATCAACACCTACGATTTTCAAGACAGGTAAATTAGCTAACACCATCCAGGAGATAATAGAGAAAAAAGTCAAGATATCACAATCGGTATGAAAGGCTTCTAGACAAATTCAAAATTTTCAAATATTGGAACTGAACTTGCAGAATGCATTCTTCTTTAAAAATATTTTAGGATATAATTCCAGTGATGCCAAAATTTTTATTCAATGCCTAGTATGTGATGTTTATTGAAAGAAGTACAAATATACAAAATACTCTGTTCATAATCTGGGAAAGTTAATGTATACATTAAAATACAAAGCTCAAATTATGTTATAGATTCATGAACAAATTCATACTTAAGTACTAACGCACTATAATCAAAGAGAAAAATCTTAGATGCTTTCAAGATGGCTGCTGGATTATAAAAAAAGGGAAGTTTATGATTTTAATTCACTTACTAACAGTCTATAAACTGTTAGTAGATATCTATTTTCATGGGGACTGCAGAAGAAAAAAAATAATGGGTTACTGTTCATTTGGAACATATACACTTTTGTGAGAAACAGAGTAATGAGAAGTAGGAAGAAAAGAGATGGGGGCTACGGGTTAAAGTTTTAGGGAGCTATGATTGCAAAGTCTGGAAAAGTGAAGGAGTGATGACTTTCACTCCCACCCCAAACAAGCAAAAGGGTGTGCTCTACTTGTATGTCTGGAGTGGGTGGCAAAGTGTGGATTTATTCCATGACAAATAAATGGATCTTCAGCAAAATTTAAGCATATTTTAAGCAAAAGAATGGTAGACTTGACTTCCTAAAAATTGCATGGAGGAGAAGCAGCTGGTGGTAGGGAGTTAATGCTGGTAAAGAATAGCACTCCTGCTCAAAATGAGCCAAAAGAAGAAATTCAAGATTTTAGATATATTTTGCAGCACAATTGATAACATTTGATGAATACTTTGAATACAAAGTGAAGATGAAATAACACCACTATTGGCTGTGCAATTAGAAGGTGGGGCCTGGGAAAGCACAAGGTCTATTTGTGCACTTTTTTAATGTTTAAGATACTCGTAAAATTTGTAAGTAGAAATATCCTTTAGGCAGCTAAAATTCTATGAATAAATGGCAAGTAGAAAAATTATAGTCATTACCATGTAGATGCTGGGGGGAGCTATAGGGATATTTGTAGTCAGTCAGTAGAAATTATAAGTCAGAAATGGAAGGTGTCTTCTATTATTTAAAGATTATCAATATATACTTTTAGAATATTGACTTAAGTATGCTGAAAATTTTGAATTCTCATTATCAATTTAAATCAAATAGCAAGTGTTATTCCTCCTACATTGTGAAGTAGAAAAGTGTTTTTTCTGTATTAAATATGTAGATAATATTCCACTTTCAGTTTACCAGAACTGTTCTCTTTCAAGGCCTAATCCATAAAAGGTCAAGAAAACAAACCAGCAAAATTGTTTTCTATCCATTCTCTTTGAGGGCCCAGTGTTTATTCAGAAGCTGATTATACAGGTGTCATTGTTTGCCATTATCAGAGAAGTGAAAGACTGGAGCTGACCACTGGTGGCTCACAGTACACTAATGGCCCAATTCAGAACTGATGGGAAATGGGGGCAGTTTGTAGAGAAAATTCAAACATTAACTCCACAGATAGTAGTACCTTTGCTGTAGCTCTCTCGCTTCAGAAGAGAAAAGTAAATAGCAAGATAGAAATCTTCCAAGTGTATGTCAAGTCATATCATAAAGACATGTAAATAGGCAAAAAACATTGATAGCTCAGAGAGTGGCATTTCAACTGTGTATTTGCTTCTCCAAGAAACAGTGACTTCTTATTCACATTCTGTCCTCCCCCCTCCAACACCCCAAACCCCTTCACTCTACTTCTATATAAGCACTGTGTACTTTTGGGTATTAAACTTTGATTCTGAATCTGCTTCTTTGTCATCATCTTTCAGGCCCCTACACTTACTTGGATAGTGAACCTTTACCTTGAGTTTAGCCATGCCCCATTCATCATTCACTTGTTTTCTATTGGAGATTAATTTAATCATTCTTTATATCAAAAGGACAACTAGTTTTCCACACCATATTTGGGTAATAGATCTATTTGATTATGCTCTTACTCATTATTATTCCTTCTGCAAATTCTGCTCTTCTTACTCCTCATTCTTAAGCATCTTTCTAGGGATATGCCTTTAAGCCATGTTTCTTCAGCCTCCCACACCCTCCACTGTCTGAAGCTCACTGCAGCACTAGCAAACACCCCTACAATGGTCCTGAAAACTGCATTGATGTCAGCCAACTCTCATCATCTGCTGGGATAGAAGGACTCATTCTTCTTTGTTTTATTTTTCCTTCGTTAATTTTAAATTTGCCTCATATCCTTATTTTATGTAGCTTTTCCCTAGTGCTCTCCCTTTCTGAGATTCTCATATGTAGAGACTGTCAAAAGTCTTCCTTTATTTGAAGGTTATAGTAAAATGCATACACAAATATATGCATTCACCAACATGCTGTTTTATATTTGGTTGAAAGAAAATGAATTGTTACATAGCTGATTCAGGCCAGTCTGCTGTAGGCCAGTTTGCTGTCAATAGGAAAGCTTTTCTATGATTTATTTTAAGGGAAGAGACTAATAGATTATACCCTATTCTTTTAAATTTAGTGACATTATTGGCTAGTAATTCTGAAATACTTTAGGATATTTATTGAGAAGCCCTTATTGGCATCTTGGTTTGTAATTCCATTCCTATGCTGGTAATTTACCCTCATTATGGGACTGTGCAATCCCAAATCAATAGGTAACAGATTAACCTTTAACATATACATTGCTAATTAATTTTTTTAAATTATTTTAGCAATTATTATAATATTACTAATAAGGCAGGGATTGGGTAGTCACTGTATTTCATACTTACCTGTAATCTGTGTCTTAGTTAAAAAGTAAAAAAAAAAAACAAAAAAACCCATAGTGCAAAGCTTAGTGCACTTCACCTCTGAGACCATGCTGTCAAGGATTCACTCAACATCTTTGTAAGGTAAAGGGAATAATGATGAGTATAGTAACTTGTCCAAAACACTTGGCAAATGAACCAAGATCTATTGATACTGTTGCAAATGGCAGGATATTCTCCTTTGCTGTGGTTGAGTAATAGTACATTGTATGTGTATACACTCCAAATTGGAGTTCAGTGAAGGATTAGGTTAGTGAGATTTTGCACTAACCAAGAAATAAATTCCCCCATCCTGGGGGTCCAATGGGTTAAAGTGCAGCACTGTGAAGCTAGCTGCAGCCACTTCAACACTAGCTTGATCCCGAGTCTGGGAGGTGACCTATCTCACCTGCTGCTCCCCTCAGCAGTGTACTTCGTCGTGGATCTGCCTGTTCTGCTCCCCACTCTGTCTCTGGTGAATTCTCTCACTTCCCCTGAACCTCTGATGTGTTCCCCAGGTCTGTATGCATAAATAAATAAATCTTTTTAAAAGAAAATATAAACCTGAAACAGTTATTTCCAAAATAGGATTTCAATCTGTTTTAAAATCAACTTATTTATAATTATTCCAATAGTAAAATAAAAGAGAGAAGTGAGAAGAAACTTAAACTGTTGTGCATTATTCTTTTCTATTTTACAAAGAGGATATTGTATAAAGTTAGACCCATCTGTGAATTTTATTAATTACATAGGAAATAAATAGCATTGTTATAAAAACTGTATGCTTTTGGCCCTCCCTGGTGGCGCAGTGGGTTAAAGCACTGCACTGAGAATCTAAAGCCGCTTCCGCATGAGTTCGAATTCCGCCTGCCCCGGAGGTGACCACATGGCGTGGCAGACCTCTCCTGACCCGCCCGCTGCTCCCCTCAGCAGTGTACTTTGTCGATCTGCCTGTTCTGCTCCCCACTCTGTCTCTGGTGAAGCCTCTCACCGCCCCTGAGCCTCTGGCCTGTACCCCAGTTCTGTATGTATAAATAAATAAATCTTAAAAAAAAAAAAAACTATGCTTTGAACTATGAGAAAAAATAAGGAAATATATCTGCTTATAAGATTGAAAAAATAGTTTTTGATGATGGAAATTACCATACTGTAATTTTTTACTACAAAATATATATTTTTTAGGATTTATTTATTTACACATACAGAGCTGGGGTACAGGCCAGAGGTACAGGGGCAGTGAGAGGATTCACCAGAGCAGAACAGGCCGACTCACTAAGTACACTGCTAAGGGGAGCAGCGGGCAGGTCAAGAGAGGTCTGCTGCGCCATCTGGTCACCTTCAGGGCAGGGGGGATCAAGCACATGTGGAAGTGGCTTTAGCTTCTTAGTGTTGGGCTTTAACCCACTGCGCCACCAGGGAGGGCCCCAAAATATTTTTTCGTGAACAAACATGGCTGAACAATATCCTCCCCCAACCCCAAGCCCATAAATGCCTGTGAAATAATGAGTTTAATGGTGCACTTGAATAATACCTAATGACTACAGCACTACTTAGAAAAGACACACCTCTCAAACTAATTGGAGTTCTTGAGTGACATTGAAAGAGGAAGCTAGTTAAATTATTTTCTCTGGTACTAGTTTTAATTGACATAGATAAAATGCCAGTGATAATTTTATACTGTTGCAAGTTTGGGAATTTAATATATCTGCAGTAAGTCAAGGATTTTTTTTTCCTCTTACAGTGTTGAATAAACCTCTCTAATCCTTTTTCTTTAGCTTTCTCTTATTTCTAAGCTTAAGTTTAATAAACGGCAAGAAAAAAAAAAAACAAGATTCCACTAGGCTTCTCAAAGCTCAAGCATACAGAGAAAAAAAGATGTTATCTCAGAGAGGTTTTGGCTCAGAATCATTAAAAAGACTAATGGCAAGATCAGAGGACTAAGTTTACAATTCCTCTTGTCTATGGCAGAGGAACCCTTTCTCAAAGTAAATACTTTATCTACTTTCATATTGCTTCTGAGTAAACAAACCGGAGCCAGGGATTCAAGAGGGATTGGATGATTATCGTTTACAAGTTGCTGTAGAACATTTCATTGGATATTCAATTTTTCTTACATATGATGCTTGTTTATTTACAAGTTATTCTAAAGCCTTGCTATATAGAACAAAGACGTTTTCATATAGTGAAAACTTCTACATCATGTTTCCTGTAATGTTTAATGATTTGCAGTTTAAAATTGTGGGCTATTTGGACTATCTGATAGAGGTTATCAAAGATTCTATTTTCAAAGCCTGTGTAATAGATAAAATGATTTTTTAAAAATATTAGCTTATGGGCTCTCCCTGGTGGCACAACGGGTCAAAGAACCACATTATATGATGCTTTCTGAAGCCACTGCAGCATGAGTACCATCCCCCGCCAGGGAGCTGACCCACATGGCATGGCAGACCTCTCCTGACCCAGCCGCTACTCCCCTCAGCAGTGTATTTCACTACATCTTCCTGTTCTGCTACCCACTCTGTCTCTGGTGAATCCACTCACCCACCACACCTCTGGCTTGTACCCCAGTTCTGTAAGCATAAATAATAAGTAAATATTTTTAAAAATATTTACTTATGTATGCATATAGAAATGGGGTACAGGACAGAGGTGCAGTGGAAGTTAGAGGACTCACCAGAAACAGAATGGGGAGCGGAACAGGCTGATGGACGAAGTATACTGCTGAGAGGAACAGTGGGCAGATTAGGAGTGGTCTGCTACGCCAGTGGATCACATCCCTGACAGGGAATTGAACTCTTGCTGAAGTGGCTTTAGCTCTGCAGTGCTGTACTTCAACTTGCTGTACCACCAGAAAGAGCTCCAACTGATTTTCATAGAAACAAACTTTTTTGTTTTATTTGTTTGTTTGTTTGTTTGTTTGTTTTACTTTGTTGTAATTATACATTGTAAACTACAGATTTCAGGCAAGTATGAAGTCTGTATCTGTATACACCTGGGAAGTTCCTTTCTGTAGATTTATTTTATGCTTTTCTTTTTAACTCCTAGAACAAAATACCTATTTCATAATTTTTTATTAACACTTCATCAATAGTGTGGATATTGATGTAAACCAACAATTAATGATATATTACATTCTGATTTTTGTTTTGCAAGGCTTCTGTAATTATGTTTATCAGCATTTAAACTCAAGAATCATTTAATATATTTTAATGTTACCATTTTTTCCTTTATGCTTTTTTAAAACTATATTTTAGTTTGGCTGTATAGTCACCATAAATGTAGACTCTGAATTGTATCCTTTTAAATATTCATTGAGGTTTTCTTTGTGATCTAAAATGTTATTTTTTAATGAATGGGCCATGGGAATTAAAATGGTAAGAAGCAGAGTACAATTTAATATATGCCTATGAAATCCTCTGAAATCATATAATCTGCAATGTTTGTTTGTAGCATTTTAATAGCATTATTCCAATGATGAAAAATAGGATTTTTTAATCAGCACATGGATAGTTTATTAGGAAAAAGGAAAGAGAAATGTCTGCATAGACACAGGCTGGCA
>NW_004567132.1:19526234-19545365 GCF_000260355.1 Condylura cristata | reverse complement strand
AAAAAAAAAATTCTTGGTTCAGAGATGATACCATTCTATGTTATTAAGTAAGAAAAGCAGATTATAAAATTATTTGCATTATGCTTAAACAATGCATCTTGGTTTTTCTCCATAATTCCCCAAAGGCTATATAAACATGTAATCACATTAATTCAAGTTTTCATTTGAAAACAGTATACAACAACAACAATGAAGAATACACTGTGATGTAATCTTGTAATATGCAATTTTGTTTTGTCTTTCTACTTTCTTGTCCATCTCTCTCTTTCCTAGGCATGCTTCTGCTTTTTTTTTTTTTAATTGTTAGACGGGGGTAAATGATTTGAAAGTGCATTGAAAACAAGGAGTGCAAAAGTACCAGTCCATATCCAGTGGAATGGGATTTGTAGAAACTAAAAGATTAACCATTATTCTTAGGAGGGGGTTCATATTTCCATTTGAGCAAATAATTGAAAGAAATATTCAGAGGACATGAAGAAGATATAAGCTAGTGATACCACAGGGGCACTGATTTTGGGCTGAGAATTTGTCTGCCATTTGGAGAGTCTCAAGCAGCATGTTGAGCCCTTTTAAACAGAAATTCTTCTACTTTCCTCTCCACTCTACTTTATCCTATATTTCTTAACTTTAAAGTTATTTTATACTTTCCTATCATGGGATCTTTTTATTACTCTCAGTCTTCCATCTTACATAATGTGTCGCAAAACTATATATGTAACCATTCTTTCATTCACTCTCAGCTGGTATCCAGAATATCACATAATTCTCTTGTCTTCTCCATCCTTCAAAAACTAAAACCATTGTCATATGTTCCCTGAAATTTATCTTCCATCACTAGCTGTGGATCTTATACCTTTACCATATTATCTGAATAGTTCCTTCAACTGTTTTCTCAAATATAATTGTTTGCTCAAATAGACCTTTGCCTTTATCTTTTTTCCTGATAATTTTGGTGTGTTTTGGTAACTATCAATAATTTGATCTAGTTAGGGTGTATATGTCTGCCTCACCATTGTCTTCTGGTAAAGAAATTTTCATTTCCCTGCAATACTTTTAGAAGACATGTTGCTAAAACAATGAATTTTTGTAGTAAATTATAGAATTTTGGTTTTTGGGAGGGTTCACACACAAATTTCACCATGTAAACAAAACATGTGACATTATATGACTTAGAATAAAGATTGGTATTTCATTGCTATCATAAATTTTTAGAAGTCTTTGTTTCCTTTCAGCATGTGAAACTTAGCCTCAAGGTCAGCCAACCTCTCCTGAAATGTCCTCTATAAATTAATAAATTTGAGTTATGTAAGATGAAATTTATTGCCTAGTACAGCATCTTTCAGGTCCCAGATGTAGCACGTCCTGTGGTGTAAATCATCATATCAACAGGCTAAAAAGGAACAATCATATAATCATGTGATTTAATGAATAAACAGCATTTAGCATTAACACCCATTCATAATAAAAACACTCAGAAAACTAAAACAAAAGGCTAGCGTCCATTTTTTCATTTTAACATATAAAAAAAAATAACTACGATAATACTTGCTGGTGAAACCTTAGCACTTGTCCCCCAGCATTTAGAAGAAGGATAAGCTAACTGTTAATACTGGGACTTCTTCAGTGTAATATGACAGAAGAAGAAAATGAAAGTTTTAAAGTTTAGAAAGGAATATAAAACTAGAGTTATTCACAGATAGCAAGATGGTCAATTAAGAAACCCCAAGGTTGGGCCCTCCCTGGTGGCACAGCGGGTTAAAGCACAGCGCTAAGAAGCTTACGCCACTTCCGCATGAATTTGATTCCTGCCTGTCCTGGAAGTGACCCACATGGCGTGGCAGGCCTCTCCTGGCCCGCCTGCTGCTCCCCTCAGCAGTATACTTCATCCATCTTCCTGTTCTGCCTCCCACTCTGTCTCTGGTGAATCCTGTCACCCTCCACATCTCTAAACTGTACTCCAGTGTTGTATGAATAAATAAATAAATCTTTAAAAAATAATAAAAAGGAAACCCTAAGGAATCATCAATATCAAGAAAAACAAAAAAGTCTGGCACTAATAAGCAGTTAGAGCAAGATTGCAAGATAGAAGATTAACATATGAAATCAGTTGTCTTCTCATGTACCATCTATGAGCAACTAGGATTTGAAATGAAATCTGAAACACAGTACCATTTAAACCAGCACTAAACACAAAATACAAAAGAAAGAAACATAGAAAGATAAATCTGGCAAAAGATGCATATAATCTATATGCAAACAACTTACAAAATACTGATGAAATCAAAGAGAATATCTAAATAATTGGATAATCTATGTTCATAGATTAGAAGACCAAACACTAAGATGTCAATTAAAATTGTAGAAAGCTATTATATGTTATAGATATTAAGAATGCTTATGACTTGCTTGAAAAAAGAAAAAACTAGAATATGTTAGACAACACTGAGAAAAAACAAAGTTAGATGACTGATACCACCCAATTTTCAAGACTTACAGTAGGCTGCCATAATAAAACAGCATGCTATTGGTGAAAGATTAGAATTATAGGTCAATGAAACAGAACAGAAATGCAGAAATAGATACATACAAATATAGCCAATTGATCCCTGAACAAGAAGCAAAGGCTATTTAAGGGAAAATGAATTATTTTCAGCAAATCATGCTGAACATTATGTCCTAATGCTAAATTAAACCTAAGTATATACTTTACATCTTACAAAAAATTTAACTCAAATTGTAGAGTGGAACTAGGAATAAAATACAAAATTGTAAAATATCTTGAAGATAGCTAAAAACGAAACTTGCATGATCTTGGGTTTAATGGTGTTTTTATATCCTAAAGTGATGACATTGTGACCAGATAAATGTTCACCAGCTATGTATGGAAGGAAGGTTTGAATAGGTAAAGTGCAGTGGATGATTTAAGGTGGTGAATCCATTTTTATACAATGTTATAATTAATCATTTGTCAAAACTCATAGGATGTTGACAGACTCTGGAATGAAAGACAGAATGCTAACAGATAATCTAACTTTGTTAGAAATACATTAACTAATAAAGTGGTAGAGGGATAGGATGTTCATCTAAATAACTAGGAACAATTGAAGTCTTCATTACTAAAGTAAAAGGAAATGTATATAAGTATTTTAATATGTAAGATATCTAGTTGAAAATTGTACCGAAGGGAGAATGGGCTAAAAATTCTGAGACCATACCATAGGTACAAACACTGGAACTGAATATTTAAATAAAAAATTCGGATAGTGGGAGACATGTTTCTTACTGCTGACATATTTATATTAATAAGGGGAGGAGCCTTACTGATTCAGTATGAATTCAGTATGAGTTTATATCTGTATTTTTTATAGATGGATAAATATTTTGAAATATTTATAGAGGTTTGTATACAGGCCAGTACACATACACATTTCTCTTTGTTCAGTCATCTGCAAGAACCCAGAAGCAAAGACATTCCAGTGTCTACAAACATAGTTGCACTTGGATCTTGTTTCCTAATATGATTCTTCAACAAAAGAAACTGGAGCTGCTGATATAAATGGTTCATTTTAGGACTAGAGAAAGAAATATGCCATGCCAGATGATCTGGGAACACTGTGTAGCATTTGTAGTATCAGAAAGTAAAAGGCACTCAAAGCAATACACCCATATGCATATGGGTGGGATATGTCAAAGTGACACAGGAGCAAATGTGCTCCAAATGGCAAAATTGAAACAATTCAGCAACAAAATAAATGCATTAGTATTTGATTATAACCCAAAGTACAAAATGCACATTTGTGATATAAATAAATGATCAGATGCATAAAAATAAATAATAGTTGAGGCTGGCATTCAAAAGAACTCCAAATAATTTATACAGCTACTGTGCCCTTAAAAACGTAGAGTATAAATCCCTGCTTCTTAAAGGTTGACTTCACATAGTGACTTTTTCCAAAGATCTATTGTGTGGAAAGACATTTTTTTTAAAGAGAAATGTATAGTGGAAAAAACTGACAAAAACTCAAGTGAGGTGATCAAGGTTATCATAAAAAGTAATGTCATATGTGCAGTATGATATCATGTGCTATAAATAGAACTTATCCACTGTGGTCTTCCTCCCCAAATCCACAAATACTATCTACTCATGAAAAAAATTTCATAGATACACCAATTGAAATAAATTCTGCAAAATACCCCAATCAGTAATTCTTCAAAGTCATCACAAATACAAAAAATCTGAAAAATATCACAAGGAATTAAAAAATATCACTGTGGAAGTAAAGAGAGTACTTATTTTAACATGTTTTTTAGAGGGAATATTGGAACAGAAGGGATATTAGGAAATTACTAAGGAAATGTGAATAATATATTGCCTTTAGTTAATAAGAACATATTAATGCTAGTTCACTATTGCAAGTATATCATAATCACATGAAATGATTGTGATAGAGAAAGTAATGACACCCAGAATGTTCTAATCCCCAGAATCTGTGACTATGTTACCTCATATGGAAATAGAAAGTCAACTGGTATAAACTAGTTCTGCCCACACCTTGATTTTAAGAACACAGAGCTACAAAACTGAAAATAATAAATGTGTGTTGTTTTAATCCATAAAATTTGTTATGCCAGCAGTAAGAAACTAATACACCTTTAATAAGAGGGAAATTGGATGTAGACTATACAGGAATTTCTGTATAATAATTGCAATAAATCTTTTCATCTGAAACTTCTCTAAAATGGTTCACTTCAAACAAATCAATTACCTTGAGTTTTATGAGATCAAAACAAGTACCAAAGGAAAGCAAATTACAGGTCCCTGACATACCTCCCAGTAGAGCATAAGATTAGCTTTGATTATTTATCTGCTCTCTGTCTTTGTTTATTTCACTTCTAGTGAATCTTCAGCCCAGACATGACTATCTTTTTTTTTTTAAGATATATTTATTTATGCATACAGAACTGGGGTACAGGCCAGAGATGCAGGGGCAGTGAGAGGATTCACTAGAGACAGGATAGGGAGCAGAACAGGCATATTGACTTAGTGTACTGCTGAGGGGAGCATCAGGAGAAACAGGAGAGGTCTGCTGTGCCATATAGATCACCTCTGGGGCAGGGGATCCAACTCTCACTGAAGCTACAGCCAGCTTGTGGTGCTGCACCCTAACCCATTGTGCCACCAGGGAGGGCCCTCAGACATGACTTTCTAAAAAAAAATTATTTTGAACTCTGAAACTGAAATACACTTATTTTTGATCCATAACAACTGTAATTTTAACTAAAATTAATATGAGGAATGATAATAGCAGATATAGTGTTGCAAATTTTGAAGGAGAGCACATTTGTCACAGAAACATTTTAAATGAATTTCAGTGAATCTATCCAATGGAATATTTTTCAGCTTTGGAATATATAGTAAACAAAGGATATTTTTGAAGTAAAAAATGAAAACAATGGCGTTTATATTCACAAATAAAAGTGAAGTTATGATATTTAATTTAAAAGTATAAATTTACATTATCATTTTTAGGGCCAAGTGAGAATCATGCCAATAATGTTTATCAAAATCAAAATATTTTCTTTTATTCCAGTATTTTATTTACTTATCATTTTTTATTCTATTTGTATTTATTTCATGTAGTCAGTAAAGTTACTATTCACTTTAACTGGAAACATAATTATTTTTCTTTTTAAAAAATTTATTATTATTGAGAAAGCATTGGTTTAGGATACTGTATATCATTTAAGAGACTAGGTCTAAGAGACTGTGTACCACTCAGTTACATATCACCTATTATACTACCACCAAAAGTCCCCTATCCTTTTATCATATTCTGAAACTTGGGAGAAATTTTAAGAGCCAGCAGCTTGGAGAAATTTGGTTATGCAATTTCTCCAAAAATTTGATTATGGATTTTCCTTAATCCACAATATTTAACATTCGAAAATTGTGTAAATGTTAATAATTAAATCCTAACCATCAGTTTGGTGGAAATTGCTCTTTTTATTTTCCTTTTTTATTTCATATTATATCATGCATATATTTATTTTTGAAAGATGGTGAAAGATCAAAATAGTGGAATAAAAAGAATAGTTTTTGAAATCAAAGATTTCTTACGTTTCCTCTCCTACCCCAACCTTATTTTCCATTAAACCAAACCCCAAACCCCACATATGAGGGAGTCACTATTTCTTGAGTAGAAATTATTTTTATCCTGACAGTAAGACTGGTTGTTTCATTCTCTTCATGTTCTACTTTTCCTAATCCTGTAGCTTCTTAAATGTCCAAGGTATCTATGTGTTTCATGAAACTTTCACTTGTTACTCTTTACTCTTTACACACGGCCACTGATATACTATAGCATTTATTTTGACCTCTAACTTGTTAATTTTTATTTCCTACTTGAGATACCTCTGACACATGTGGGGATATGGAATAAGTCACTATTTGGAGGGCCTGTCTTCTTTATTCCATGACTAAAACTAATGTGATTACTACTGGCTCAAAATGATATGTAAGATTATGCCATAAATGTATATTTCAATGAATTTTAAATCACTATTGGATTTTTTTTCCAAAAAGTAAATTATAAATTTAAAGTTGATTGTCTAAAGGATACATAATTAGAGATGCATCAACACAAGACTAAATTTAAATGAAGGGAATCCAGAAGTGTTTCTTTAAATGTCCATTTTTGTCTCCTTTAAAGGAGTTACTTAATGCACTTCGTCTCCCATCAACTCAGTGTAAGAATCAGAAGATTAGAACATGGAAACCATAAACACTAATCCACCACATTAATGAGTCCTAATTACTGAATCGTATACCCTTGCAGATAAAAAAAAAAATCAAGTTCTCATTCCTGATATATTTCTCACACAATATATTTCTACCTACTGATTTATAAATTATATTCAAGTACTACTTCACTGGTGTACTTGATATTGCACACAAAACAGAAATGTTTAAACCAGAAGATTCAAAATCATAAATTTAAAAACTAAATATAAATTCAAGTTCTACTGATTCTCCTAACACATAAATGCATTTCCTTGTACAACATTTGGTTGATTTACATGCAGCTTCAGCGACCATCACTCTAGTTCAGTGATACTTGGCATCCTGTTTTAAAATAGATGATCTGTCCATGATAAAATTCACAATGATAAGTAGTGAAATAAGATAAAGACAAGTTAATGAAATGTTCATAAAGTTAAATTAATTCTATTTAAAAGATAGTCCTTTATTCTGAAGTTATTTATTCCTATTGTTAACATACTAGATAAATTTTTTTTTCTTTTTTGAATGCCTGACCATAAAATGAGTACATATTCCTTAAATTTTTAATGTCAATAAGCTCTGTTAACTTCCAAAGTCTGAGAAATGAACTTTTATAGTTATGGATGAGCAAAATAAATAGAATGAAGAAATAACAAGTTAAGCTGATGGAGTTTGAACCCAGGTAATTTTATTTTCATGATGAATAAATCTTCATCAAGTGATTAGATAGAGTCACAGCTGTTTTAGATGAGAAGTAGTGGTGAAAACTTTGAAAATAAGGACTGTTTGTAAAACTTCCCTTAGGTGAATACTTACTGATGACATCTCTGGGCCATGTTTCACCTGAAATGGCAAAGGGCAACCTCTACTATAAATTCACAAAAAACAAACAAACAAACAAACAAACACTTTTCCATAGCAAAGATATCTCTTGAGTATTCTTGAAAGCAGCAAATAGAGCTATCAATACAATAAATACCACCAAAGATGAAAATAGTTGACTGTCATCTTATGTCAGATATGGTTGTGGAACTGAAATTCTGTATCCAGAAAAGTCAAACTAGGCACTCCCTGCTGGCGCAGTGGGTTGGGGCACTGCACTGAGAAGCTAAAGCCACTTCCGCATGAGTTCGAATCCCGCCTGCCCTGGAGGAGACCACATGGCGTGGCAGACCTCTCCTGGCCCGCCGGCTGCTCCCCTCAGCAGTGTACTTTGTAGATCTGCCTGTTCTGCTCCCCACTCTGTCTTTGGTGAAGCCTCTCACCGCCCCTGAGCCTCTGGCCTGTACCCCAGATCTGTATGTACAAATAAATAAATCTTTAAAAAAAAAAAAAAGTCAAACTAAAGGATTTTAAGTGGGAATTAAAGATATACTTTATTTTCTTATTCATTAATTTTATTAAATATATTTAACTTATTTCACTAAAAAAGTAATTAATGATATCAAAGTTTAATTGAAGAAAGCACAGTTTTAAAATATGTTATTATCTCTAATGTATATGTTTATCTATAATAAATAGCTATGTTTGAGAATAAACAATTTGATGCACTATTTCTCCATGAAATTTTTCTGTTTTATAATTTGTTTTCTCTCTCTGTCTCCATGAGCTTATAATTTGTTTTCTTGCACAAGAAGTCCAAATGTTAAAATATTTGATGAATATATGATTAAACTGAGACCCAGTTTTTAGCCTATCCATTATAAGGAAAGAAGGGAGGGAAGGAAGGAGGGAATTTATGTTGTATTATGTGATGAGAAAGTGCTACCAGAATACAGAAAAGGTGAAGTGAAAGGGCAGTGGGGAAGTGCTCCTAGAGAAAGTACCACTTAAAAGCAAGAACGGAAGAAGGGTTGACTTTCAAGACGTGCCCTCTCTCCATCCCTGGTGTAACAAGATCTGAGGTGATTCCATTGCATGGTGTGAGAAGACAGGGGCTGCTGTCTAATTGTCTTGTGAACAGAATTTCTTTTAGCCGTCCTGCCATCTAGTCTTTAAATGCTCGCTTCCTTTTGAACATATCACAAAGGATTGGCCCTTCTTTTGTGAGAGATAACAGCAATACTCTCAAGAACTTGAAAGATTTCAAACTTGTAGGAGTCTATATTTGAAGAGACCATTTCTCTTCTGAATAGCTTTCCAGCATCACTGATGTTCCATGAAAAGAAACTGACATGGTCTCCTCCTTCCAAACCTGAGCAATTGGTGGAGGGTTCTTCCATGAATCTTTGTAGGAATTGTGTGTTTGAAATTGATTTTACAGTTTGAAGTTTTTAAAATGTTACCAAATAACACAATAGATATCCATTGGCTATACACTTAAAAGTATGGCCCTCCCTGGTGTCACAGGCCCTCCCTGGTGTCACACTGGGTTGAAGCACAAAGCTATGAAGCTATCTGCAAGGGACTGCAGCATGAATTCAATCCCCTCCAATCCCCAGCCAGTTTACTGACCCACACGACACAGCAAATCTCTCCTGACTCTCGAACTGCTCCCCAACACTATATTTCAGTAGATCTGCAATTCTGTCTCTGGTGAATCCTCTCATCCCCGAATCCTCTGGCCTATACCAGTTCTTATATGCATAAAGAAATAAATCTTAAAAAAAAAAAGAAAGAAATTGAGCATCCTGAACTCTGCACAAATATGAATTCTCTTGTAAGTTTCATTATGCAATATTTCTGTTATATTATTTCTTTATTTAAAATATTTTAAAAAATCTTAACTGGGGTACAGGCCAGATGTGCAGGGGCAGTGAGAGGATTCACCAAAGACAGAGTGAGGAGAGAGGAGAAGAACAGGCAGATTGATGAAGTACACTGCTGAGGGGAACAGTGAGCAGGTCAGGAGGGGTCTGCTGTGTCATGTGGATCACCACCCTGGCCAGGGATCAAACTCATGCTGAAGTAGCTGAGGCTAGCTTCACAGTGCTGTGTTTTAACCCACTGTGCCACCAGAAAAGGCCCAACACCATGTAATATTCATAAGTGTATATCATGCAGTAAATATTTCTTTGCAGTTTTGCAACTATTTGAAGTGTGAGTATGAAAAGAAAATAGAATGAGTTAAACTATTTGGTGGAACGGGATGAGAGGATTATATTGCAGAAATATAGAAAAGGAGGCCAAACCAGAGTATTGCATACAGTAGTGAGTCTATTAAAGGTAACATAAATTTGGTTTTACCTTTTTTCCAAAAGTTACTCTTTGCCTTTAAATTAGAGAATCTGATCCATTTACATTTAGGGCAATTATAATAGGTTCTTTTTTCCATCTTATTTTTTCTGGTTATTTGGTAGTTTCCTTGTTCCTTTTTCCTCTGTTACTAACTTCTGAATTATCCATTTTCAACATTGTATGCTTTGACTACTTCTCTCTCTTTCATGTAAATGCCGTTAATTTTTTGTTTTGTGGTTATAACAGGCCTTTTTATATTGATTAATCACAGAAAAAGCTCTACCCTTTCAGTCCTCCCTTTATTTTCTGATGACATATTACATAATTGTTAACATTATTTATTCATCAACTATTATATAACTAAAGTTATTTTAAAAGCTTTTGTTCTGGGCTCTCCCTGGTGGCACATGGGTTAAAGCACAGCACTATGAAGCTCTCTAAAGCCACTGCAACATGAGTTCAATCCCTAGCCAGGGAGCTGACCCACATGGCATAGCAGACCTCTCCTGACCCACCTGCTGCTTCCCTCAGCAGTGTATTTCAGTCAGTCTGCCTATTCTCCTCCTCACTCTGTCTCTGGTGAATCCTCTCAACCCCCACACCTCTGGCATATACTCCATTTCTAAGAAGAAATAAATATATATTTTTTAAAGCTTTTGTTCTTTAACCATTTCACTAGAATATGTTGTTACCATACTACCATATTTCAATATTGGAAAATTTGAAACTTTAACTTTAATCATCTTTACCAGTGTATTATATTATTTCATGTTTGTTACTGATGTAGCATCCTTCAATTTCATTCTGAAGAACTCTTTCCAGCATGTCAGGTCTGGTAATGAATTCTTTCAGCTTTTGTTTGTATTGAGCTTTATTTTCCCTTCATTTCTGAAGTATAACTTTGCCAGACAGAGTATTCTTGGTTGGCAATTATTATTTTTTTTCTTTTAGCATCTGAATATAGGACCCCACTTTCTCCAAGTCTGTGAAGTTTCAGTTCAGAAATACACTCATAGCCCTATGGGTTTCCTTATAGAAAAGTGTCTTATTTTGCTGCTCTGAGAATTCTTGTTTTGGAATTTTGGCACGTTTATTATAAACATATCTTTAAAATGCTCTCTCTAAAATTGAGTTTTTTTCAGTCACTGGGAGTATCCACATGGAGGCATCCACAATGAGGCGATATGTGAGTTGTAAAGGGTAGTGGTGATGCCCATGAGTCAGTTGAGTGAAACCAGGCATCCTTAACATATCCTGGGTAGACTTTTCGTGGAGTTTATGATGCTATTCTAGGATGCACATCCTCTTAATGCCCACTTATAGATCTGTTTGCTTTTTGCCCACTTTCTTCTTACCCCAGTCTATTTAGGTCATGATTCTGTACTCTGCATGACTGTACCTCTTTAACAGCAGCCAGATAGAAAAGTGAGCACTCACTCAGACTCACTTTTTTCATTGTGGGATAAGTGAGTTGAGAAGTCTTCCTGGACAATAAGTTATGTTCTTTTTTGTTGGAGGGGTGACACAGATAGTAAAAATATTTCTCATGTCTTCTCCACACTCCAAACTCACATTTTTTCTCAAGTGTATGCTTTCACTGTTCCACTGAATTCCTGGGGTTCATTCACAATGACGCTTTCATCTTAGAGTGAATGCCTAAGAAAAATGTTTTTCAGTGGCTCGGAGGTCAGAGACTGACATTGGTTCAGGGACTGCTGCAAGGTCTGCAGCTATCACCAAGGTGTATGTGCCTATTATTCTATGCAAAGTGGACAAGACTCCATCTGGGTTTCTTAGTATATGGTGCTGGATTTCATGGCATTCTCAAAAGAACTCTTTTCTCTGTATGAATGCTTGATGTTTTCTGTTGGAGCATATCATAAAATATTTATTCAGGGCATTCCCTGGTGGCACAGTGGGTTAAGGCACTGCTTTATTAAACTCTCTGAAGCCACTTTAACATGAGTTTGATCCCGGGCCAGGGACCTGACCCACGTGGCATGGCAGATTTCTTCTGACCCGCTTGTTACTACCCTCAGCAGTGTACTTTGTCAGTCTGCCTGTTCTGGTCCCTGCTCTGTCTCTGGTGAATCCTCTCACTCTCTCACTCTGGCCTGTATTCCAGTTCTGTAAGCATAAATAAATAAATTTTAAACAATTTTTTCAATTATATTTCTGATGTCACTCCTCTGAACAAACTCTTTTTTTATCTAAATAATTCATAGTAGGTATGTAATCTTTTCACAGCATTTTGAAACTTGTATAAATTATAAATGAACACTACATGTATATAAAACTGTGAGTATTGTTAATTGCTTTAGCAGATATATTCCTTGGAACAGGGAGCTAGACAAAAATCTATATATATTTTGAAGGATGTTTAGTTTATTTTGTTCTATCTACCTTTAGATTTTTCCTTCAAATTTATCTTTCCATTGGGAATTCATAACATTGATCATTTTCCTAAGATCTGTTTATACTGGACATTATCACTATGTATAAATTTGCAAATTTAAAATAAGAATACTGTAATTATTTCTTTTTTTTCTTTGATAAAAAGTGATTTTAATCACCATATATATTTTTGGATTTTTAAAACTGTGTCAATGCATTTGCATATTTTAAATTGTAGATAATATATTTTTTTCCAATTGAATTCACTTCTAGTAGATGTTTTTAAATTGCCAGAAGTACCCCTGTTAGCATGTTGTAAATAATTCCCGTCGTATTATCATTTACTTCATAATCTATTAGATAATCTTTAGGTTCACAAAAAGTTTAGTTTAGGATTGGTCTATTTTAATGTATTCTGACAGTCTCCTATTTTGTGTATCACACTTTTTTTAAACCTTCCTATAATTTTTTTAAATCTTCCTATAATTTTTATGCAAAATATGAGGTAATGATCTAAATCGTCTTAAAAAAATCATTCTAGCTTTAGTCTAGCCTAAATTTTAAAATTTTCATTATGCTTTCTTTATCCATCTAAGTCAGCTAGAACAATTTTTTCCATAGTTTTCAAGATTTTTCCATGTATAAATGTATGGTTGTTTGCATTGTGGGACCCTGAGATGAGTTGCAATAATCTTTGGGAGGGCTTTAACACCAACAAGGAATTTTTGTAAAGTAGGAGCATGCTCAAGAACTTAAATCAATTCTGATACTTAGGTTTGATTAATTTGCTAAAATAGCACACAGAACTCAGGAAATCCATTTACTCATTAGATTACAAAATATATAAGAATGTGAATCAAGACCTGGATGGAGGAGATGTATGAGAAGGCAGAGAAAGGTGTAATCTTTCATAGAGTACCTGAGTAATAACAAGCTATTATTAAAAATAACTCTTAAAAAACAAAGTTTATTCAAAACTATGAATTTACATATAATGGGTAACAGTATCAAAGAAGAAAAAACTACCATTGCCTCAATCTACAAAAAAAGGTGTTGCCTATACAAAGCAGTCATTTTATGTATGTATGTATGTATGTATGTATGTATGTATGTTTGTATGTTTGTATGTATGTATAGATATATATAAAACAAGGATGCAGTGTCCTTTCTGACATAATAAACAATAACTATTTGAAACAACAAAGGTATATAAACCAACAACTAAAATGCTATAAATACAGACAAGGGAAATTTCCATCTGCTGGCTAATTCCAAAACAAAGTTGTCTTTATGCCACTATAATCAGTTAGAAAACAGAATTTAAAATTAATCAATGTGTAAAATAGCAATAAAATGTAAATACCTAGGAAAGCTGAGTATAAATATAAATAAAATTATACAAAAATTATTACATTTTACTAAGGGAAATAAAAATTGTGAATATTATAAAGTGTATGGTATTAAAATCTTTATTTTGTCCAAATTAATTTTAAATTCAAAAACAAAGTTAATGAGGTTCATTATCTTTGTTATGTGGCTCAGTAATCATAATATACTTCCTTTTCCCACTCTCTTTTCTTGGAAATTGCCACATCCACAATTCCTTTAATGGGGCAATCTAAGGGTTATAAAAAGTCCATTTGATAGAATTTAAGAAGCTATTTAAACACATTGTATATGAAGGTGAAGAATCTCTTATTTGCTGGTAGTTGGAAGTAAAAAAGAAATGAAAGAATATATTTAAAAAATGTAAAGACTAATAGAGTGATAAATTAAATGCCTTAATATTTGGGCAAAATATGATATAAATTACTGTTGTTATGAAAATCATAGTTAATGAAATCCTGTTGCAACACCCTGACATATTCCAGTAAAATTATTTGGATTTCCTTGGGTTTTCTGTCTTAATGCTATGTGAATCTTCATAAAAACTAATTCTACTTCATGAGTCAGCCTCTATTTGTTACAAAAAAGCATTATGACCTCTTAAATACTGTAGAAGCTAAGTATGATATGCAAGGAAAAGTTTATCTTATTATCACTGATCAACAATATTTGTGTATGTGTGTCTTTGTGTCAAAAAGAGCAAGAGAAATCAAGTTGTCTATCATCTATCATCTCTCAGCAAGAAATATAGGACACCCAATAGTTCAATGCCCTGCCCACCCTCTCAGAGAATGTTGCTAAGATTATTTTAAAATAAAAAAAGAGATACCAAGGTACAAGTGAAAAGAAGAATATACATCTGGTGGTATTACTCAAATCTATTTGAAATTTATTTGCTTTAGCTTTATATATTGAAAAATTACAAACCTAAAAAATATTAGCAGTATAAAAAATATCAGATAGCTTTTATTCAGTCTCCACTTTTTTGTTTGCAACCAAAAGATTTATATCCAAATTATTGAGCTATATCAGTAATATCTTTGATTTTTTTTTTTGCCCCTAGATAGGATCATAACTGCATTTGTTGACATAAATCTTTTCTACTTTAATCTCAAATAGGTTGTGAAACTTTACATTGTGTTACTCCTCCTTGAATATTTGAGGGATATAGGACAATTGTCTTTTTTAAAAAAGATTTATTTATTTATGCATACAAGAACTGGAATACAGGCCGGAGATGCAGGGGTGACAAGATTTGCCAGAGACAGAGTGAGGACCTGAACAGCCAGTTGGACTGAAATACACAGCTGAGGGGAGCAATCCAAGAGAGAGGAGAGGTCTGCTGTGTCACGTGGGTCAGTTCCCTGTCTGGAGATTGGAAGGGATCAAACTCATGCTGCAGTGGCTACAGAGAGCTTCATAGCACTGTGACTTAACCCCTTACGCCACTAGGGAGGCCCAATGATGACAATAATCACACTGGATAATTCTGTTTTTGTTGGATGTTTGCTTCATTATAAATTCAGGTTATTCATTTTTGAGAGGAACATATCTGAAAAAATGTGTGCATATCCATACACCTTATTAAATGTTACATGATGGCTCTTTGCCTCAATATTGTGATGTTAGTTTTGTTGATTAATAAACATGGTATCTTTCAAGTTTCTTTATTGTAGAATATTTTTCCCCTTGGCAATTTATAAGTAATATTTAGACGGATACTTTAAGATTAGTTTCATTATCCACTGATGACATTCTTCCTTATCATTTCTCTTATATGTATTATTGAGTACCTACTGTAAGGAAGAGTTTTCTATTATTGTTTACATTCTTGAAAGTTTTGAAATGTCTTGAAATTGAAACTATATAATCCTGTAATAATACATTGTAATCATATAGTAGAATGTCATTCCTATCAAAATAATTAACTTGATATCTATTTTCACATGAAAACTACTTCATTAAATAAAAAACTTAAGCTGTATCTCCTCTAATACTCCACATTTTAATTCTAATCAGTTTTTAAATATCTATGTATAAAAGCAGGTTTAATTTCAAAATCTTAGTGAATTCCAATGGAATTAAAATTATTAAATAAAGGGAAAATACAGTAATAGTATAATGAACTTTGGGTGAGAGAAGTATGTTTGTCAAAGTGCCAGGAAATCGGAAAAAATAAAAGGCATTTATTTATTTACTTGTGCACATATATAAATGCTGCATTGACTTCCATTTTTTTTTTCATATTGAAAGTGCATACATCCTGTTTAATTTAATGAAACTAAAGAATATTGTATATTGAAAAGGCTCAGTTTCCTGGTTTGGTTATTTTTAGAATATAATGTTCTTTTCTTCTATTTGACCTAACTGGGATGCTTATAAATACAATTGTAATTCCGTGATTTTTAAAAGCATAGTTCATTCAAGCAGCCAATCAATGTCTGAGTTTAACTACTTGGAAAGAGTGTAGAGGAAGTAAAGCTAGTGGAGGAAATTTAATTCAATATATTGTTATCATGCTAATAAAAACTGCAGCAGTCATATCTGTGCTTTTACAGTGCCCTCAGGGCAGAATTTTTTGTCATTTGTTCTTATTTTTTTCCCAAAACCTGGCACAAGAGTCCTGCATATAGAAAATGTTTCTTTGTTAAACTTACATATTGAGTTCCTAACTTGATTGAAGCCTATAGATCCAAGGACACTGTTGAAAGTAAGTAGACAATGGATATATAAGGTATTCAGGAATTAATAACATATCGCATGTTATTGATAACCTAAATAACAAAATAATTGCCAACATTGATAGTTGTCAGACATCAGCTTTTAAATCAGCATTGAGTTTTGGAGACACTTAAAATACCCTGCAGATACTTAACTGTCAATGGGGAAAATTTTTAAATTAACAGTTTTTTCCTCTTTGTATTCTACAGATGAGTGGAATTTCTCCCTTTCCACTAGCAACTACTGCCATTTATAAAGAAATGAAGAGAACTTTAGAATCATTTTTCTTCTTATAAGTCCACTCATCATAAAGGTAAAGCATTCTTTCAGTATATAAATGTTCTTCTGACTAGAAAGTGAAAAAAAAATAGAATGCTTCCTTTTCCTTTTAATATATGAAATGAATATCATTCATTATGTTTCATATAACATTGGTGGACCACACAAAACCTTAATGATTCCCCAAATCGTGATAAGTTTAAAGCATATTATCCAACTTTTGATGACAGAGTTGTGCATTTTAGGAAACTAGAACAAAGATCATCACAGCATCACCTAAAGCCTCTATTGTTGTTTTCTTTTGTCCTTAAGGAGATATACTTATGTTAAAGGGACAGTAAGGTCCAATTCTGAGTCATTGAATGATTGACCATAACAAATTTAACTCCTTAACAAACCCATCTTCACGCTGGTACCAAGATTTCAGGCACCTAAGATTAAAACTCCCAACAGATGATGAACTGGACTTCCTGAGTGGAGGAGCTGCTAGGAGCTGGGGACACAATTGAGTAGCTAGGTGAACTTTTAAATGACCGTCTTCCAAAACATCAGTGTTGTCTAAGATTTTTGAGCCCAACTGGGAGAAAGTCAGGTTCACATACAAAGTCAGAAGAAATCACAGAACACTACTCTCATTTCTGACACCAACTGCAAAATTGGCAGTTTCCCAAAACCACCTTCAGTATGGATGATTGGCTGCAAGAATTCACAGGATGCACTGAAAACTATTATATTCATGAGTAAGGTTTATTACAGTGAAAGGATACAAATTATATTTGAATTTAGAGCTTGGGAGGGAGGGTTCTAAATGTAAACTTTCCTTTGTTCTCAGGACATTTAACCTCCCACTGTTCATGTATGACAGTGTGTGATGATGTATTGCTCGTTTGGACCATTCATCCAAATTTAAGTCTAGATTTTGTTGAAATTTAATTATGTAGGCATGATTAATTTATTGCCTACATTGTTGAACTAAGTTTCTCCACTATTGAAACCTGTAGCCTAACACTTTACTCTAAATCACCTGGCTAGTCTTCCTGACTTGGTCGGCCCCCACTCTAAATCACCAAGTGTGATTGTTGAAATTCTGAGCCATCTCCTTAGCAGAAGCTATTACGGCCAATAGGGCGCACTGTAGAATTTTTTAAAAACATGATTATCCTCAGAAATCCTAAAATTTAAGAAGGTACAACCAAGGACAAAGATAAACTCTCTTTGGGCAAAGCCAAATTTTTACCTTCTTTGCCTCTCAGATTGCTCTCTCTTTTTTCCTCCATATATGTCTACATGTGTTTCTATTAATAGCCTAGAAGAGAGTGGTCTTTGTATTTTCTACATGATCATTCTCCGAATGTGCTCTCTAGAGCATCAGAATCACCTGGGAAATTTTTGGAAATGCATGGTCTTGTGAATTACAAGAATTACCAAATCAGAAACTCAAAGAGGTCCAGCAATCGCTTTTTAACAATCCTTTAGGTGATTCTCATTCATGCTCAATTTTGTAATCCATCCTGAGATTTAGTAATCTCTTAGTAATCATGGGTTGAGGAAGAACAAAAAAGAAGAATTTAGGCGTGTATAAATTTAGAGATCTAATTGGCTTCATGAAAGGATTCATGTAGCAAGCAGAAACACTGTACAATAATTACATAACATGGAAGATTTTTACATCCAGAAATTGGTGGGTTCATGTTATCAGCAATATACATATATTCATATATATGTATAAACTAACTTTCAGAAAAAAACAATTTCTCTCAGGGAAAGGTGAGGGAGGTGTTTTATCATGCAGATTAAGTTAGTAGTGCTGCCTATGACATTCCAGATTGATTGGTTTAGAATTCCACTTTTGGGAGCAACTGAAACTTCAGTTAGCTTAGTGTAGGGCCTCAGTTGCAAACGTGCCCAGCTCTTGATGGAGAAAGATGAGAAAACAGATCATGAAGCCCATATGTGGGGAGGACGAAAAAGTCTGTTATGCAACAGGAGATACAAAGGTAGCAACAGCTGCAGCATCTAGCTGCAGCAGCCCCCTTGAGCTCCAGCTGTGGCAGTGTCCCTGTGCTCCATGAGTGGCCTTGAGTACCTCCCCACAAACCCCGCTGCACTATAACCCCTCCCAGAAGCCCTGTTCGATTAATATGATTTCTAGACAAAGTCAGCAAAGTCAGTGTCAAGTTTAAACCTTGTTTAAAGAAGTATGCTTTGTGCATGTGACCTATACCTCAAGATTACGCTATTGTTTTTGCTTCAGTCACATGTGGACTGCATGTAAATAGGCTGCTAGGCCACCTATGCTGAGGGGTCATAGGAAAAACAGTCTGAGAACTGAGAAATCTCTGTGTTTTCCCATGGACCCTTCAGTTAGTTATTAAGTGAAGCTTAATAACTTT
>NW_004567132.1:19511655-19524996 GCF_000260355.1 Condylura cristata | reverse complement strand
AAAAAAAAAAAAAAACAATATTGCACATCCCCTTCTGAGAAAATGCCCAGGCAAACAGGGTAGCCGAAAGAAGGGCCAATGGGGTCCAAAGACTTGCTACATTTCTAAGGTTTTTTTCTGGTAGGGAACCACAAGAAAGTGACTAATCTGGTTTCAATGACCTGGGACAGAGGAAGGAATCCATGTACAAATCAAGAAAACTGCCGTTCTGTCAAGGACAGGCTCTCCACATGTCTTTCACCCATGTGTCTCTGTCAAGAGTCTTTACAAGTCTCTATCCTATATTTTTCTTACCAGTTTCTGGGTACAAGTCAAAGTCAGAAAAGCAAGAACTCCTGGGTGTACATGTGTTCAGTTATAAACGAGGCATGGCTGCTTCATCCCAACCTTAGTTCCTGGTAGCCCCCCCCCCCATTCCGAAAGTCAGATGCATGCCATATTGGGAATTGTAATCCTCAGTGCCTGAGATCTCTTCTACTGTCAGTGGTGTGGAAATCCCTCAGGACATCTTTCAGGCGTCATCTTTCAGGACTCCTAACTCTAACAAAAGATCCTTTTAATGAAGAAAGTCCCTTTTCAAGTGACCAGATCTCCCAGGTGTATGGAACCCCCCATAAACCCCCTTTTGGAACTTTTCCTGCAGATGTGGTAGATCAGCAATGCTTTCAGATTGGCCTGTACTGAGTGATTTTTTTACCGCCTATTAAAAACAAGATCATTCTCTCATAGGAGAACTTATATTCTGATGCATGGAATAACTTTTTTAATAACTCAGCTATAAACTATTCAACATAGGTATCTATGATATGAAGGCCGACAGTTTGTAATGTAGGGCTTAATTAAACTGGGCACTGTTATAATTAAAGGTTTTGAGCTATTAATGTATCATTCTGGAAAACTTTTAATTTTTATCTCGATGATGAAACCCTTATTGAAAAATGAAATTGGGACAGTTAAATATAATTTCCTGCAGAGATGGTTTGAATTTTTAGATGTCATTCAGCATAATATACTACAGTGATTGTTTTCTTCTTAATTTAAAAAAAAAAAGGTCTTTAGAACCTCTAAAAAATGAGTAGAATCTCAGATAAGAGAATAATTCTATTTTTAAAAAATCATAAATCAGGTAGAGTGAAACCAACTTGAAGAATAATTGCTTAAATGTTCAATGTTGAGAGTCTTATGTTTACCTCAAATCACCCTTACACTTTAGGTTCTCAATAGGTGAATCTGAAGTTTGACCTTATTTCAGAATCACTTGGCCTGTTTTAATAAACATTTTTATATTTCATTTGCATCTACAAATGGTAAAGGGGCAGATACATCATTATACTGTTGACTCTTAGTTCCCTTTTAGATCTAATATTAATTAAAGACATCACCTACGTTTATTGTCATGTATTCCAGATGTTTTCCTAAGAAGAGGAATTTTCCTAGCAAGCATTTCAATGCAGATTCAGTAATACTGTCCTGTTTCTCATTCTTAGAGGCTCCATGTGGAGGGCAGAAACACAAAGTCTAAGGTATCTCAGACATTATTCTAAGTTTCATAAGCTCCAGTGTTTATTCTGCCATAGAACAAACCCAAAGTTAAACAAACTTGGTAAATATAATATTCTATGTCCTCCTTTGCAAGATTCAAATTGCATGATTCTTGTACATTACAATTATGAAGAGTTTTATAATCAAAACATAGGAACTTTACTACTTTAACATTTGTCAAATATAATTTACCATAAAACCTCTCCCTTTCCCCTGATTGTAATACTGTTCCACATAATATTTTTTGGAAATTACTGTTGTACTGACATCGGATAAAAGAACTGGCTTAGGCATTCAGCAGCCCCAAAAAAGTCTTGTTTTCATTATTTACTGACTGTGTGAGCTTAGAGAAATTAATTAAATGCTTAAATTTAGTTTTTCATCTCTAAAATAAGGTTGATAAATTACAGCACAGGTGTCTTATAAGAATTAAATGAATTTATAGGATCAGAAACTTGATCAACTTTAAAGTGCAAGTGAAAGTTAATTTTAATTTCTTGGTTTTATTCAGAAGCTTGTGATTAAGCCTGTGAGTTGCTAAGAAACTTTTCCTTATATTATTTTTATATTCCATTGTGCACTACTCAGTATGCAGAGGTAATGATAGGATAAAAAACAGTGCTTAGAGGGCCCTCTCTGGTGCTCTGGTGGCACAGCAGGTTGGAGAGCTGCACTGTGGAGCTAAGTCCAGCAATGGTGGCTTCAGTGCGAGTTCAATTCCGAGGACGGGAGGTGACCCACATGGCTTAGCAGCCCGCTGCTCCCCTCAGCATTGTATTCTGTCTAGTGTACTTTGTCGACCTGCCTGCTCTGCTCCGCACTCTTGTTTCAGGCGAATCCACTCACCGCTGTACCCCATTTCTGCACCTCTGGCTGTACCCCATTTCTGTATGCATAAATAAATAAATCTTATGAAAAAAAAAGAGGCACACCTGCAATTAAAATAAAGAGTGTTTAGCGTCAATGAGCATGTAAGGGTAGGCTGGGTCCTCATTACTTAATATGTATTCCTTGGATATGTTCAGGCAGAACTTATTAGAAGATAGTATAGGAAATACTGTACAAGATTAATTAGTATCAGGCTGCTTTTTATTCAGACATCATTTGACTATGAGAATATATTAGTTATCATCATGTAAATTAATCATTGACTTTATCAAATAATGAATAAATATTGGCAATGAATGTGGGGGTGTCTATTCAGTTATAATAAAATGGGTGGACATCTATACTGTAATTTATTGTGTAAATTTCTGCTAGCTACTTACAGTAGATTTAATAATTTAATAATTTGCAGCTAGATAATTTAACAAGAAGGGTGACTGTTATGTAGATGATATGCTTGGATATAGCATGGATATTTATAGAGACAGAATAGTATAAATATATTTCTCACTAAAATTAGGCTTTTATGATTAGTTTAAGGGCAGAGTTAAGAAGAAAAAAAATTAGTAGCCAGCCTGTCCGTCTCCTCTTGAGATGAAAATCTTTGAGAAGATGGTATAAGAAAGATTGGCCTCCAAAAATAATTTATTTTCATAAACAGGTTTATGACTTGGACCAACCTCTTTGTAAATATGCTAGCAGTAAGGAACCATCCATATGTTTGAAAAAATAAATCATTTACCAAGTTATATAGTTTATCTCTGTATATTATTAAAAATAAATAAGAGATTATATATTTAAAGAGCATGCATATGTGTAGACTAAAAAGTAGTTAAATAGAACCTTTACCTTCATGTAACTGAGTAGTAAAATGGGAAGTCCTAAAATGCTAAAAACTTCTACATCACTCAGAATGTATCTGCTTATCCAATATCAAACATAGTTTTATTAAGAAAGAAAGAAATTTCTTGGAAACTATTTCCCAAAAGGGAAATAGTAAAATTGTTCTACATTTTTGTTTGAACTCTTTATTATTCAAGTTTGGTGTCAGATAAGATTTACCATTACATGTACCTATTTTAAAAATTTAACTTCAATGTCAACACAAAAGGATTACAACATCTGAAATTTTAGCATCATTCATCCACGTCTCTCTGGATGATTTGTTCACAATAGTTGGGAGATTCTTTTAATGCTTATTCAAATCAGAACCTCAATAATTAGATTTTTTTTTCTGAAAGCTCTCATATAATTGTTAAACTCTCTAAAGTTCTAGAATTACTGTCATAGGCTGCATATTTTGTTGACTTTAACTAGTGATAGTTTTACTCAGGATATAGTTTGTATCAGGAAACTTACTGTTAAAATATATAGTAGTAGAGTAATAGGCACTGCCAGAAGGGAAATTCACCTAGTTTCATACTCTAAGAGGAGAATAAATGATTTCACATGGAACTGTCACTTCAAGGATTTAACTGTTTCTGCATAAAGAAGAATCTTGCCATACTATCTAATGTTTTCAACTTTTCAAAAATTTTAATAATGAAAAGTAACTGCTAGAGAACACAATACTGATTTTAAAAAATCCTGAATGAATAGTTCATACATCTTAAATTTGCCAAATTTCAAAATAGTCTCTTATTTGACTTCTTTCCCAAAAAATCTGTGATGGTGGCAGTATTTATCAACCTTATAAAAATCACATACTTTAGAAGTCTAGTATGGTATCTTACTTGAGTAGTTCCTATTTAAATGCAAATTTCAGGTTTTTTCTGTCATAAAAATGAATATTTCAATAAAAAAAAGGTATATATTTTTTAATGCTAATGGCCTGTTTATCCCACTACATGATTTGGCATTAATATCCAAGCACAGGAAGTTTGTCTTCAGAGGGGATAATAAAGATAGATATACAGGGAAAATGCATAAATCTTGGAGGCATTTTCTAATGGAATATGAAAAAGTTCTTAAAGAGTAATTCTGAAAATGATCTTTCTTTGGAAATTTAATTCTAGTTTACAACAAAATATAAAATAAAATCATCTTAGAGACTGAAGATTCCTGTAGGGGAAAGGATTTGCAATTTCATAAATCTTCTTATTTCAGTGTAAAGAGATATGGCTGAGGTCTTTTTTTTCTTTTTTTAGTTCAAAACAAACTTCATTTCCATTTTTAAAATGAATTGCATGCATTTTTTTTAAAGATTTATTTATTTGTACAGAACTGGAGTATAGGCCAGAGATGGCGAGGGCGAGAGGATTCACCAGAGACAAAGAGGGGAGCAGAACAGGCATATGGAGGAAGTACACTCTGAGGGGAGCAAGCGGGTGGGCCAGGAGAGGTCTGCCTCGCCATGTGGATCTCCTCCGGGTCAGGGGGGAGATCAAACTCAAGTATGCATATTTTTTAAAAGCTTGTATTTTTGTAGATAAATGTTTCCTGTTGAACATGTATTGGTGAAATTTTTTTTAAAAAAAGTATTTATTTATTCATATAGAACTGGGTTACAGGCCAGAGATGCGAAGGGTGAGAAGATTCAACAGAGACAGAGCGGGGAGCAGAACAGGCAGATGGACAAAGTACACTGCTGAGAGGAGCAGCGGGTGGGCCAGGAGAGGTCTGCCAGGTCATGTGGATCTCCTCCGGGGCAGGCGGGGATCGAACTCATGCGGCAGTGGCTTCCACTTCTTAGTGCAGTGCTTCAACCCACTGTGCCACAAGGGAGGGCCTTATTGGTGAAATTTTTACTGGAGATTTTATGTTCAAGGCAACCTAATCATTGACATAAGTGATACACAGCAGTTTCACTCAGTGGAACAGACATGTTTCACATTTTCCAACACTCTTTAAATTCCAGTGTAGCTTCAAACTGAAAGGATAGTAGATGGTACCTTAGTCTTTGTGCTTTAAATATAAAAGGAGCTGGGACATACGTAATTGCCTCTAACATAAAGCAAAAAGTTGTAACGGGCATTAATGTTAATAAAAACAAGCAGGACTAGGGAGAGAGGAAATTTTATGATATTGGGTACAGGGACACAAATACATTTGCCCCCCCCACCTTTAAAGTTTAAATGGTACAAGTTTCACTAGCAAAATTAGTAATTTATTTACAGTTGTATTATTTTATATATATTGGCCCTATTCTTATATGCTGAATAAATTATGAATATAGAAGAAGGTTGTGTTGGTGTAAGTACAAACGCTGCCTCATTTTTCTATTTTTAAGTCTTCCATGTCTCAGTTTATTCTATGCTTACTGATCTCTATTTTACTGAGAATTATGCAGCATGCTTATTTCCACTGAATTTTATATTCACCCTAAATGCTTGACTTATTTCCGTTCTATAAACCAAACTACAAGGAATTTGTCTTTATGTTCTTCACCTTCTGTACAAAGTGTATCATCACATTTATTTTTTATTCACTAATCAATGCCATTTAAGGCTAGAACAAGTTCCATGCTCAATATTGAGAACTTTGTTACAAGGGGTACTTTCAATTTCCACAATATCTAGAGCACTGTTGAGTGGAATTACTTAGGTTTAACGAAACAATGATTGCATAATTTATTTCATTATATTAGTACTCAATTTTAATTGTATATCACTGTTATGCATGAAAAAAAGATATAAAGATGAATATGAAGATAAAAGAGAAAATAACTCCAAAATTATCCTGTGCATCAAATTTAAGTGTTCTTATTGAAGAAGATGCTAAGTAAAATCACTTAGTGGCTTTACAAAGGAAAAAAAACAAAACTGTCTGCTCAAATCCTGCTTTGGCTTTTAAAAGGAAGCTATCATTCAAATAAAAGCAAAATTCTTCTTTCCTAACACATTGATATGAAATAATCAATGTATTTTTCAATTGTAAAAGGAAAAACTTTGCACTTTATATAAACAAAATAGTAATACTTTGTTACCTACTTTTTAACTAGTATACTATAAAAAGGTAAAAGGCCATTTTAGCTTCATTGCTTATGCCCATGCCTGATGAAGAAGAAATACATTTTACACTCTGAAAAACAAAAACAATTACTTATAACAAAGTCCAAAGCAAGAAAATATTAAAATATTAAATATATCAATTGTATTAAGTTGTAGATTAAGGTATATAACTTGCTAGATGTAAATCTTGTAAGCACTATAAGTAAAGCTCCATTGTGCAACACCCAAGATAAACTCAACCTCCTCTGCCTTCTGACCTACTCCTTGACATGTCTCAACTCTTTCCTAATAGCATCATAAAGCCCTCGCTTGTGCTGGAAAGACTCAGTATAAAGTTGTCAGCAGTGAGCAGACTTCACTGTTCAGGTGCAAAAGAACTAAGAGAAGCAACAAGAAAGGTCTTGAACTGAGGTCCAGTGAAATTAGACATACATCAAAGTGTGGCTTCTCCAAGACCATCTGAAAGGTCAGATAACAGAAAGAGAAAAATGTTTGAAGAGCAGGAGACTGGAACACTCCAACTAATAAAAAATAAAGTTTGTCTTTTCTCTTGGCTTTCAGAAGCAAGAACTTTTTCTTGGAGCTACTTTATATGAACTATTTTTTAAAAAATATTTATTTTATCTATTTATTTATATAAGAATTGGGGTGTAGACCAGAGATATGGAAGAAAGAGGACTCACCAGAGACAGAGTGGGGAGCAAAACAGGTGGATTGAATGAAATGCACTGCTGAGAGGAGCAGCTGGCAACACAGGAGAGGCTTGCTGTGCCATGTGGGCTAGCTTGGCAGGGGATCACACTAGTGTTGCAGTGGCTGCTGACCGTTTCATAGTGCTGAGATTTCACCTCTACCCCACCAGGGAGGCCCTTTTATATGCACTATTAATCACCTGTTTTCTCAAGAACGCATCCGTTTGTATTTATTTACCTTCTTTCCTGAACCCTCCACCAACTCCTTTATCTCTTATTTTCTCTTCCCTGGTATTGTAGCTCCTAATAAAGTAGGAGTTTGAAAATGTGCTTCAAGATCTGTTTCCTGGGAAACCATTTTCTTCTCTGAAAGTCCTCTTGATGAGAAGGTCGAGGCTCCTATGAAATGCTTTATTATTTTATATTAATAAAATATATAATATGATTAGGATTTGATATCTTTATTTATGTCACCTCTGAGGGACATAACATTTTCTAAAGAATACTTTTATTATTAATTCTTAAAAATATAAGTAAACAGCATTTTGAAAAGATGTGTTTTAGTATACAGTGAATCAGAGATAACCTTGTACGGCTCAATGTTAAGAGGTTACAGAAATATTTTAAAACCCAATTACTGCTTAAACTCTGATCTTTCAGAAAAAGACAATGAAGTAAGTGTAATTAATTTTCTAATTTTTCAATGATATAAGAGAATATAAGCCAATCAAAGATAATTCCCATTTCTAATATAAACAATTAAAGGAGGGGGATGTTCATCAGAAGCTGTCTTTTAGACAATGAAAATATCCTAAAGCTCCTCTCCAAATCTCTCCAAATGCTATGAAATGATTTCACATTAGCAAAAACTCTGCAACAATACACCTCCAACATGATCTTCAAACAGAGCATATTAAAATTATAAAATAACTAGCAGGAAAGTGAGAAAAGCATGGAGACTAGTATCAAGTTCTAAACCATCCCTACCCTTTCAGAAAGTTTTAAAACAGAACAAGAAAAATAGTGAGGATTATTTACTTTTGAGACACATGGAAGTAGCTGGAGAACTATGTGGAAAAGTTTGAAAGTATGCAACCATTAAAGACACAAACATCATAAGAAATACCAAGTCTGTGTTTTATGGTGCCAGGCCTAATTTAATAAAATAAGCAAAGTTAAAGGAACCAGCACAATTTAGGAGGGCAATTTAAAGCTATTTATTGATGACAGAAGAAAGGTAAAGGGAAAAATATACTCCTTATTGGTCATTACATGGTGAAGAAAAGAAAAGCTTAGGTGGCCAGAAGTTAAAATCTGTTAGGCAAGGAAAAGACATTGAAATTATAACATAAATGTGGTAAAAAAAAAAAAGGGTGTAAATACAAGTTAACTTGTAAAATAAAATTGTAAACATCCCTAAAATTAAAAAGTATTAAAATAAAATAGCAAAATTGGCATCTTCTGAAGAAAGACATGGTAAGTGAAGCAAAATATTCATAATATAAAATAATTGTGATGGGCTCATGATTAAACATATTAATCGTAACGATATGAACGGGCTTTACTTATCTATTAAAATAAAAATATTTTCAATTTGTTTTGTATCACAAAATCTTAGTGGTGTAATTTATATGAAATAAATCTAAAACAAAGTGATATAGAATCTAAAAATATATGTCTGGATAAGTATGTATCAGTCAATGAAAAGCAAAAGAGATTAGATATAGCAATCTTGATAATAATTCAATAAAGTATAATTCAAAAACAAAAGTAAAGGATAATTTGTGTTCTAAAATATGTCTTTATGGTAGATGTCTAGGATAATTTTAATATTAAAAGCCAAATATATTATACTAATTGATGTATACATGTCAAATAACACACAAGCATTATTTTTAATGCCAAAATACAGAAGTGCAAGACAACATAGCAGTTACATACAAAAAATTATTGAATTTACTATATTTCATATTTATAGCAGATTAAGTAGACACAAGAAAATAAAGGAGTATAAGATATAAAAAGTATAACAGATGGAGTATAGTTTGTAAGTGTATAGTTGACCCTTGAACAACTGTTGGAACATGGATGCTTATTGCTGTGAGATGAAAATCCATGTTTAACTTTTGACTTAACAACTAATAAGTTAATGTTGTATAAATGTCTTTCTGATAAAATAAACAGTTGATTAACACATTTTGTATGATATCAGTATAACATGCTGTATTCTTACAATAGAATAAGCTATGGAAAACTGAAATAAGACAATCATAAGAAAGAGAAAATCTATTAACATGTTGTGTTCTATTCTTTGTAAAAAAAAAAAAATATATATATATATATATATATATAAATGGACCTGGACAATTTAAATCCATGTTGTTCAAGGGTCAGTTGTATTATCTATTGAAATTCATACTCTGATTATAAATAATACACATTATTTTTAATTGTCCATACATATTCACACTGTTCATATTTTAGTTTGCAAAGAAAATATTTCATAAGCTAGAAGCATTACAAAAACAATTTCTGATGATAATTCAGTAAAACTAGAATTACTTAATGAAGAACAAAAAAATTCTCAAAGATTCATTTATATGGAAATTTTAAAAATCCAAAACTTGTGTTAATTATATTCTAGTTTAAAAGTGAATGCAAGACAAATAGAGAAATTTAAAAAAAGAAAACATTACATAAGAGAGCCTAAGAGATACAATAAAGAATCAGAAACTAATGAGGTAGAGATCAGAAAAAAGATCTACCTAGTAAATCAAATTCCTGATGATTAAAATAATTAAGAAAATATACAAACTACAAGCTGACTTTCTCAAAACAAAATGGAAGTCCAAACTTTACACAGCAAGAAATAACAGGAAGTCTATAGCTACTAAAAAAGGAGAACTCAGCTTCTCTGCAGCCTTTATGAAAATATAGATGAGATTCCAAAGAAAATAATAATTTCTAGGGAAATTCAGATTACCAGAATTCTCTCTATTGGAGTTAAAATACTAAACATATCAGTGTTTATAGACAAAAGAGACATAGCCCCCCAAAAAATTACATACCAGATTTAGATACTTTTACATTATTATATACATTAAAAACAAATACAATATTACCAGTGGAATTTATATCAGGAATACAAAGTTCCTTCAATACTAGAAAGTCCATAAACAACATACGCCATATTAATACATCTAGTAAAAAAAAAAATCATTATCTTCACTCATGCTGAGAAAGCCTGCTACAAAAATCCACATATATTATCGATTGGGCACTCATAGAAAATGGGAATTGATGGTTAACATGAGAATATATATTGTTAGCTTTTGTCTTAATGTCATTCTTTTACTTCATGAGAAAATGTTAGAGGAATTTCCAATGAGATCAGAAACATAGTCATGATATCCATTCTCTCTGTTATGATTTAATATTGCTCTAGATGCATTTGCCAATACAATTTGAAAAGAGAAATCAAATAGACACAAAGGAATGAGTAAAGAAGAAGCAAAACTGTCTTTTAACTGCAGAAGGTGTGGAGTATATCTAAAATATCAAAAAAAAACTAATGATAAAACTAATTCAAATAATAAAATCAGTGAAGTGAAGATTATAAAATTAGCATACAAAAATCAATACTATTCACAAAACAAATAATAAATAGATGAAATAATGGTAAATAAAATTCCTTTTATACTAGCAAAGAATATTAAATATTTAGGAATAAATTCAAAAGTAAAATAGAAATATTTGAAAATTTTAAAGCCATCCTAAAAGATACAAACCATATATATGAAGAAATTGAAAAACATTTCTATAATGTATAGGAAGACATAACATCATGGAAATTTCACTTCTCTTAAGTAAGTAAATTAAGTGTAATCTCAAACAAATGCTAACAATTTTACTTGGTGACACAAGTTTAAGGAAAAGATCCTATGGGAAATATAAAGCACTAAAATAGGAAATTGTTAAATAAGAATCTACAAGGATCTTTTGTAGATATTTGAAACATATATAAACATAACCATAAAATTTCTATAATGAAGAGTATGCAAAAAGACAATATAATAGAAAGTTCAGATTTAGCCTAAATAACTGTCAGAATGAAGATTGGCTATTGTGAATCTAATTGTATTGCCTTGCAATATAACATATCAGTGTTAACTCCTGTTTATTAACATAATGATAGATAAATGATTGTTACTTAGATAAATGACAGTAGTTAGCTGGTTAGCTAGCTAGAGAATAGAAGACTTCATTGAGAAAACAAAACAGTCAAAATGCTCCAAAAGACCAAACTAGAACAATTTGAACAAAACAGTGATGATATTAAATCATAATATAAAATAAAATCATTATATATTAATTTTTTATACTGGTAAAAGTAACTGATTTAAATAAATACCTTGGACCAAAGGGATTGATCTTCCTTATTAAAGTGAAATGCAAATGGGAAATAGAAAATCACCATGTAGTGAAAGAACCATACTAAGTAGTAGAGATATTACCCACTGATGAACATTAAAATTAGTGGGTAAAAAACTAAGGAAAAATAGAATCACATAATTTCAAAAGATACACTCAAACTATTAACTGCAAAGAGAATGTTAGTAGCTTTACAATGGAGAAAGACTGAGAAATCACTTTGCACACAAGATCAAGGTCAGCATCATCAGTAATAAGATAGAGCATAATGGGTTCTAGGATGTGAGGCTATTGTAAGGATAGGTTGTCATTCCTTTGGTATCTTGGCAACAAAGCATTATTATAGATTGCTCATGAGAAAACTTCAGAAAAATTCAAGCTTTTGGACATGTGGAGAAAAAAATAAAAAATATTTCCAAAAACCCTGATCAGTGCATTTCAAGGTGTCAAAATTATGGAAATGTTATGGACTACAGAGATTATGGAAGATGAACCAGAACATGCAAGGTATGAAATGTGGAAACCCAAATGGGATCCTGGAGCAAAAGTACATTAATAGTGAAAAAAACTTATGAAATGTGAATATCTGCCTTAGTGTGGTTAATAAAATTGTGCAAGTGTTTCCTACTTGTGTTAATTCATAGTCACAGTGGCAATGGAAGATGTTAACATTAAGTAAAGCTATGTGAAATATTTAGGAAATTCTTTCTGCTATTTTTGCAATTTGTCCTTTAAATCTAAAATTAATTCCCAAAAATTGTTTAAAAAAATAAAAAGTGAATGATTTAAGGGACAAAAAATGAGGTGGCTTGTGGAACTGTATTTACATTGTTTGGTGATAACTTGTGAACCATAGCTTTCTTAGAATAGGAAAATGGAAGATGGTTTCAGATGAAAAACAGTCCAGCTTGTATCATATATATGGCACCAGCCGTCAGCTGCATTAATCTGGTCGGGGAAAACATGCCTGCTCTAAGACAAAATATGGGGTAAAGTGGCAAAATACTCTTTTAGAGGGCTTTGCCTAAAATGCCAGTTATACCTTTCTCAAAAATAATAAATAATTTTAAATAGCTACTTCAATTCTTCTCTACTTGATAGTAGTAAAACAGGTTGTACATCTTTATAATGAAAATCTAGGTTTTCATAGGTTTGGATAAATATTTTACTTTTGTTGCTTTATTTTTCTCTCCTTAAATTTAGAACAATCAGAGCCCTCCCTGGTGCACAACTGGTTAAAGTGCAGCACTATGTAGCTAGCTTCAACCTCTTCAGCATGAGTTCAATCCCTGGCCAGGGAGGTGACCCACATGGCACAGCAGACCTCTCCTGTTTAGCCTGCCATTCCCCTCAGCAGTGTATTTGGTCAATCTGCTTGTCTGCTCCCCACTCTGTCTCTTGTGAATCCACTCACCACCCCTCAAGAGCTCTGGCCTGTACTCCAGTTCTTGCATGCATGTATAAATAAATCTTAAAAAAAATAAATTTAGAACAATAAGGATGGACATGAGAGAATTTGTTTGTCTTAGATATATATACTGAAGTCATCCTTGCATTGTAAAGGTAAACGTGTACCAGCATAGTTTCTTAAACGTAGAGTTTCCTAGGTGATAGTTATGTGCTCCTTCAAGAAGTTGCATCAAAATTAATATTAACTTTTTTTAAAAGATTTATTTATTTGGCCCTCCCTGGTAGCGCAGCAGGTTAAAGCACAGCACTGAGAATCTAAAGCTGTTTCCGCATGAATTCCATTCCCGCCTGCCCTGGAGGTGACCACATGGCGAGGCAGACCTCTCCTGACCCGCCCGGATGCTCCCCTCAGCAGTGTACTTCGTCGATCT
>NW_004567132.1:19454478-19511207 GCF_000260355.1 Condylura cristata | reverse complement strand
TCTCTGGTAAAACCTCTCACCGCCCCTGCGCCTCTGGCCTGTACCCCAGTTCTGTATGTACAAATAAATAAATCTTAAAAAAAAAAAGAAGAAATGCACTATAAAAGTCTAGAGTTAATTTAGAAAATATTAAATGAATCAAGAGTACTTTAAAACAACTCAAGAACTTGTATTGTACAAACAGTAAAATCATGAAATGCAAAAGTAATTATTATAATAAAATAAAAGACATTTAAAGTAAGTTAAACTTTCTTTGTACTTCATTGGTATTCTATTCAAATGTCTGTGATAATACTAAATTCATCGTATTGTTTTTGGTGTGCTTATTCTCCTCTCTCTGCACTTAGTCACAATTTTCTGACTTAGCACAATGCCTGGCACAAAAAATATATATACTATGTGTGCTTTAAAGCAATAAGTAAAAATAGTATATTAGTCATTTCAAGGGATGCTTCACAATAGAGTTTCTGTATCTCAAATTTATTCTTTTAAAATAGCCTTGATATTTTCTTAATTCAAAAAATTATGTTTATTCTTTGGAATAATTTGAAATCACGAAAAACAAAATCAAAAGCTACCTAGGAGTAATTACTGTTAATATTTTGTGTATTATGTTTTCAGTATTCTATAGATAACTGGACATACATGTAGGTAAAATTCTTTATATCAAGATTAGGTACTATGAAAGTTGGTTTTGCATTTATATACATAACATTAATATTCTTCTGTCACTAAATATTTAACTGTAACATTACTTATAATTATTGGATAACATTCAGTTTCAGAGACATTATATTGAGGCATATGTTTTTGATTATTGACACCATTATAAATATTTTACATTATGTTGACATCAAAATAAATACTATATATAATCATGTAATGAATATTCCTGAGGTAGAATCCGAGCATTATTTAATTATGTATTTTATAGCCCATTATTATGGAGAATTACTCTGTTCAGTTATGTGCATATTTTAAGTTTTTGCTATTTGTTGCAAGTAATCTTCCGTAAATGCACATTTACACAGTATAGATGAAAATATGTTTCCCAACAAGGAATTTTTTTTTCAAATACTTGAAATGAATTACTTTAGTCCAAACAAATATTAATTAAGTTATATAATAAAGACAGGGTATAGAATAATATAAGCTATTTAAGGATTAAGAAACCTTATGGAAGAAGGGATATTAACAAAGTAACATCCGTAAAGTTCACTTGCATTAAACAAGCCAGTATTTAACAGTCAGTTGAATATACTTATTAAGAGAGACCTTTCCTCATCTATATCCTTGTGGTTAAGTCTGAGAGTCAGTATTTACACAAATACAATGAAATACAAAATCACCCACTTGATCTGCAAAAACAATAGAGATTACTGAAGGTCACCAAGAACCATGCACAGGGTCTCAGAGAAGAAAGATTTTATTAAGGGCCAGTTGCCAGGTGAAGTGGCAGAGTAACACTGAGGGAGGGGTAAGAGGTTTTCATCGGGGTTTTTATCAACCTAGGTAGGAAGACAAACGGCTGGTGAAAATTTTGTCAAGGAACTGGAACATACTTTCTGCCCTGGCTTGAGTTAACCGGTGGTGACAAACAAGGTTGGTGACAAACAAGTCATGAGGTTATCGCTCCCCAATATCTGCTTCTGCCTAGGGCAAGAGGTCCTTCTGTATGTCTGTTTGGCTGGTGCCTGACCTTTACAACTGCTGTCAAAGAAATTTGAAATTGTCCCCTCAAAATGACTTGTTAACGATTCCTATTTCCCCAAATTTAGCTAAAGGTACAGAAACTCAGTTGAAAAAAGTGACCCTGGGCAGTAGAAACAGTTGCAGCATTTCCACATGTTCATGTGAAATACAAGTTTGTTGCCATTGTTATCTGTGCAAGGAAGGGACTTGTGGAAATCAAGATTAACAAAAGAGAATCACGTTTTACAGCACACAAAGATAGGTATATATTAAAAGATGTTTTATATTATAAAATATTCTATATATACTACAAAATATTTCTACATACATTTGAAATATTCATATAATTAAAACTGTAAATTAGAAAAGATACCTACATAAGTATATATATTATAAAGGTATATGCACAAATATTCACATTTGGGACTATTTTGGAGACTGCTTTCTCCCAATGAATGTGCCTAACAGGATATGATTGCACACCTCTTAAAAATTCTGTCCTAACTTTTAAACTCCCAAGGGTGATTCCTGAGCAATGTTTTGGGTTCAGAGTGACAGAAACCTACTTCATATTATATAGTCTCCTTTGAACATGTCTTTCATTTTATGACTGGGATTAAATTTTGAAAGAAAAATGGATTCTTTGTTGTAGAAATAATGACTTTTTCCTGCATATTATCAGTAGGACAAATACCTTTGAACTTCAGTCATTTTGCTAGCATTTCAAAACATCTTTTATTGATATATTTAATTTTTTCTTTATAATAGTTCATTTCCTCTTAGAACGCACTATGTACTTACTAGATATATGAAGCTCATTTACAATAAAGAAGGTACACGTGTTGGTATCAAGATTAATATATATATATATAGAAAATCCAAAATATGAAAAATAATTATTTTTAAAGGGAAACATTTGAAAAGTACTGTAGGCTGAAGAAAACAAAGCCTGGATTGAAAAATATAGCAAAGGAAAAATTATTTAGTGCAGCTTTGGGTCTGACCCTGGAAGATACAGGCCTAAGAGACATTTTAGCTGTGTGAGTTGCCTGGGTTGCTAATCCACACTGGAGTATTAGGTTTTGATTGGTGGAATGTTATTTTTACCTAATTTCAATCCTGAGTTATCCTTGGTAAGTTTGCATGATTTCATTTTCTTCTCCCTGGTGGGTGAATCTGGGCATGTCCCAATATTTGGAACATTTAGACATGCCAATGACCTATCAACAGCCAATACTCAGGCTTGGGAATGACACACATGCTCACTGTCACTGGCTCTCTCTCTCACTCTCTCTGTCTTTCTCTCTCTGTCTCTCTCACACACACATACGTAAACACACAAGCTGTCTAAAGAAAACAGTAAATATAGATTTTTAAACAGGTGCATTTATTTCTTACAAAAACTTTACCACTCTTGTCATGTTTATTATACTTATCAACATTATAAATTCATAGTAAAATATTTTGGTCGTTTTTCCCTCAAAAGTTTTTTTTTTTCCTGTTTTATCTTTAACTCTATGATAATTTAAGTTTGTTTTTATATAAAGAATGATGATTGGATTAAGATTCATGTTTTTTACTACTGGATAACAAATATCTCCAGAAACTTTTGAGACAAAGACTGTCCTCCCTACAGTGAATTGTTTTTGTTGCTTTGTCAAAAATCAGTTTTGTGTGTTTATGTCTATTTCTTGGTTCCCTATTCTGTTGCTTAGATATGTGTCTATATCTCTAATGACATCACACTGCTCTAATCAGTATAGATATAGAATGCTTTAGTGTATCGTAAAAGTATTTCCCCTTTATTATTACTTGACAAGATTGTTTTAAGTATTTTAGTATCTCTATTTTTCCATGCAATATTTATCATATTGTGTGTGCGTGCATAAAAACCAGGTTGCGGTTTTGATAGGAATTTCATTAAATCTCTATTTTAAATTGGAGTGAAATAGCAACATTACTATGTTGAAACTCTAATGTAAATATAGTAGACCATACTATATAAATATAGTATAGTTATATAATGTGTGTGTGTGTGTGTGTATATGTATATATATATATAGTATATATGGTATATAACTATAGTATAATTATAAATAGTATAGATTATAAACTATAGTATAATATATGAATATATTATACCATACTATAGTATAGTTTTCCTTCTTTATACCTTTCAGAGATACCCTTTTGGTTGTTTTGTGCATGATTTATAGAGTTGGTGGTTGTGCCTATCAGGAAGGTACAGGAGAAACAATGTGTCATCATATTAAAATTGGAAATTTGTTCTATCTTTTTATCAGCACCATCATATTGCTATAAATAGTCATTTCTTAAGGAAATTAAGAATAAAATTTAGTCCTTTATATTTGTCCACATTAACTTTTTCAATGTATTTTACTCTTTCTTGAAGTTTCAACTTCCATTATCATCCCTTTTCATTTTAAAAAAAGTTACTTTAGCATTAGTACACATAGGAACCATCATTAAAAATAAATAAATATAAAAATGTCTTCATGGAGAAAGATAAGTAATGGATAGTATCACTTATATGAGTAATATAGAGACATCAAAGCAAAGTCAGACTTTAATATCAACCCTTGAGAGCTGACTATAGAACTGAGAGATCCAGAGGGGGGTGGGTAGAAGGAGGGGTGGGAACAGAGTCCATCAGGAGCAAGCACAATGGACGGTGGTAGAGGACTGTAAATGCTTTTTCAGTGTGTGTTCCAGCATTTTCTGAGGTGGGAAATACTATAGTGTAAACACATTATCAAAGATGTAAAGCAGTGATACTTTCATTAAAGATATATACATGGAAATGTATTTAGTTGTCCTAAATAGTATTTTATTGGAAATAGAATTCTAGTTTACCTTTTTTTTTTGAATATTAAAAATATTGTAAATCACCAACTTCTTGCATTTGTATTTCTAACAGGAAAATATAGTTTATGAATATTAACATACAACAAACTTATCACTTCAAAACTACATTTTGTACATGATATACAAGCCTCCAACCAAATGTTTCATAGAATCACAAATACATTTTAATATATTCTTTTCTATTTAGCTACACTGAATATTATTATTTCATAATTAGAAAAAAATGCAAAATCTAATTCATATTTATTTTAAAACTTGAAGGAGGTAGTGGCTTTATTCAACATAATTTGAATCTTCTACTCTATCAAAATTTAATTTTTTATGTTGTATTACACATGGGTTGCAGCTCAATTAAGACTAAACAAACAAGCAAAAAGTAAAGAAAACCACTTTAAATGTATTACCTAACATGTAAATGACTGATTATGGCTTCGTGTGTAATGTTTCTAAAGAGTTTAACTCAAATTATTTATTTTTTTATTTAAAGATTTATTTATCTATGCATACACAAATGGGGTACAGGCCAGAGGCGGAGGGGCGGTGAGAGGATTCACCAGAGAAAGAGCAGGGAGCAGAATAGGCCCACTGAGGAAGTACGCTGCTGAGGGGAGCTCGGTGGTCAGGAGAAGGCTGCAGTGCCATGTGGATCACTTGCCGGAGTGAATGAACTCATGCTTATATGGCTTTAGCTTCTGAGTGCTGTGCTTTAACCTGCTGCGCCACAAGGGAGGACTTCCCTCTCAAATTATAATGTAGTAGTATAGAAACAAAGAAGAGAAAGAGAAACATTAGAAAGGTTTTGCCTTTGAAGTGGAGAGCTGCTTTTTGTTACCTGTTTGATTTTAAACAATTTATTTAAACAATTTGAATCTTGGTCTCCTTGCCTGTAAAATCGAAGTGACTTTATTGTAAATGATATGTAGTGGACTCCTCTAAAATATCAGTGATATGTTCCTAAGTCAAACCAAAGATAAAATGACTGACTATACTATTTTGTACACTGTCCAAAACACTATAAAATTTAGTTGCAGACCTTAGAGTTTTGTTGTAGATATACTTTAATGTTACAAAATGTTAGTGTTTTGAGCGGGTGGTTGGGAAGTGGGGAAAATGCACTGTTTATTTCATTGGTTTAGTCATCACGTCGTATCACTACATTTTAAAACACATATTGAATTTGTACCATTTGCCAAATATTGGTATGTGATTCAAAGGAAAACTAGGCACTATTCCTGCCTTGGAGAGGCTCACATATGGTATGGTAGATGAAAACAGAAATAAACAAGAAAATGTTTTAATATGGTCATAGAAATGTGAAAACCAGGAGGAGATTAAAAACTGGGCCGCCAGAAGAGGAGCATAATTAGCCTAAATATGGGACCTCATTGCAAACTCAGAGGGAGCTCAAATCTGCCCTCTCAGCTGAGTCATTATTCTCACGCTGGGCACCCTGCTCCTAAAAGGACTTTGCAGTGTGGTACATGACTTAATCCTCACATTCCAGCTTGGAAATCTCAGAGTGTTAGTTCCAATATTTGCCCACTTTTACTGCTTCTGCTAACTTTTCCCAATTAGTCACTTCCACTAAGTTGTTCAAAATCAGTTCTGCTATCTTGTATTCCATTTTCCTCTTCACGAAGTGTGCTTTGTTGGTGGTGTTGATAGTGATTTTCAAGAATACTCACATGAATTTATAAATCTATAATAAATCTATAAGGATGATAAAATAAAATTTACTCCTGTCTACTTACTAACTCGGTATCTCCATCCAGTGGTACCAAATGGTAACAGTAAGCAATAAAAGTTTCAAGAAAAATATTTTGCTTTTTTGTCTATTAGTCTTGTGTTCAGGACTGTATTGTAACAAATACTAGGTATTATAACATAACATCTAGTATTATCTATACTACTATAAGAAAGCAGCATGAGAAAAAATTCTTTAATTTCTAAGTTACAATATACAAATTAATAGTAAATAAGAATCTACTTTTTAAATGAAATTATTGAATTAATTAAGTTTCAGGACTGAAATTTTCCTTGAATTAAAAAAGAAATGGGTCATAAAATTGGATTATTTTTCAAACAGATTCCGTAACTGAAAAATGTATATATTATATATGTTAAGAATTTTTTTTATGTTAAGAATTTTACAATGTTAAGAATTGTCCTTTGGAATAGAAAGAAACTAAGACTGAAAAAGGAGATAGTAATCACAATTTGAAATTACTAAAGAAGCAATTGTTCTGCGTTTTGGCAATTACTTATGAAGATAAGTTATTTATGTAAATTATTTAAGGAAGTATCTAATAATTTTTCAATTCTTTTACAATTTTCAAAAATGATACCTTTTGTTGTTTAATGTTTCTTTGCTCCTTAAAAAATATCCGACAGAAGTCAAAAATCTCTGCCTCTGACAATGAACATGGTTGCTATGGAAATAATTATGACTTTTGGTGTGAAAGGAAGAAAAAGCTGGAGAATTTGAAATGTTAAGAAATAAATACACTATTATCATGCAAACTGCCTGGTAGAAAGAGACATTTAAAAAGTATATACTGAATTAATCAGAACTTTCTAAATAGAACATTTTCCAAAACCTTTAAAGTTTTGGCAGCTTCAAAACTTCAATAAATTGCAGTAAGCGAGTGGAAACATTGTGTATGAACATTGCACACTGATTCATGAGCTACTTATAATTAGAAGTAAGACATTTAAAAAAATTGAATACTTAAAAAAAAATCCCTGAAAACTAAGGCTACCTATGATTGTTCATGCACAGTTATTTGAAACTGTAAATAATGTGTGTATATATAGATATTTATATCTATATATCTATTTATATTTTTATGGTTTTATATATAGAATTATATATATTATTTTCCACTACAAATTATGATTTTACCTGCCATCTCAGCATTGCTATATTCTTCCCATTATTATCTCATAATACCTTATCCCTGAAATATTGTCAATACAATAGCTTTTAAATGGTATGTATTTAATTATCATTTACACTATTCACAAATGTGTAAACAAAACCACTTTTTTTTAAAGATTTATTTATGCATACAGAACTGGGGTACAGGCCATAGGTGCAGGGAAGGTGAGAGGACTCACCAGAGACAGAGTGGGGAGCAGAACAGGCAGATAGACAAAGTACACCATTAAGGGTAGCAGCAGGCTTGTCAGAAGAGGTCTGCCACACAATGTGGGTCACCTCCCTGGCTGGGGATCAAACTCATGCTAAAATGGCTATGGGTAGCTTCATAGTGCTGTCTTTAACTCATTGCAGCACCAGGCAGGGGCCAATAAAACCACTTTTTCAGGCCAATGGGCAGCCTCTATTAAATAATTTTTAAAAATTGTCAATATATAAAGAGTATTTATGCATGCATAAATACAAGTATGTTGTATTTGGCTGTCTTCTTATTTTTTATTAATTTATATATGTGTTTTTATTTATTTTAAAGCAATTTTTACTTTTGTTATTGGTGATATATTATATTCCTTTTTAAACTTTTTATCATATATCAAAACAACATAAGGTATTATTTTGTGAAAAATTTTAACAATTGAGAGAAAATAATTGGATATTTCTTTAAATAACAAGTGCCCAATAATAATAAAAACATAAATATGTATGACATTTAAAAATGAACTAATAGTATTAAAACTATAGATCCATAGTAATTATTTAATATAAGATTGATATGTATTATGAATTTTAAGTTATAAATTATATATAGATAAAATTCACATATCACTAAGTAAATACACCTACATAAGGAATGCCAATTTTTTTCTTGTGCAAGGTCAGCTTTTACATGAATACTATTTGGACATCTAAAAGTAATTTGTATAGGCTAAATTTCTAAATATATGAAAAAATAAATTACATGAAAAAATAAAAATGATTTTTGAAATTTTGATAAAATTTGTTGAATTAACTTTCAGAAAGACCAAAGCCGCTACTGCTAGTAGAATATGTTACTTTAATTAATTTACTCAGTGACTATCTGTAGGTTGATTACTGTGTGAGGTATTTGTCAGATGCCAGGCATGAAGTAGCTAATAAAATAGGCAAAGGACATATACTTTATGGGAGAGTAACTTTCAAAAACCACAAAGCTTTGATGAAAGTTGTCATATAAAAGTACTTATTACTCTGATACATCTAGGGATTCTGAAAAATAAACAAAAAATTTGGGTAAATCCAAGTTAATTTTATTTATGTATTTCATTAATATACTGTGGTTTTGCTTGTCATTTCTCCTTATATCGCACGAACTTCTTTCTGCAGTTATGCTTACTTAATTTGCTGGAATACCTTAAAGTGCTTGTTCCAAGACTGTGAGCTAATTGAAGAATGCCTAAAACTTTGTAATTTGAGACCCACAAACATCAGTAGTAATGGCCTCCAATAAATAAGTGAAATAGCTTGCTAAAGACAAAGATTAAACTGCCTCACTACTACAGCACTTAAAGGAATGAACCTGCATCTTCTGGCTTTATTGGTTAAGTTTTTACTCCCATTACAATATGGTTTACAATTACCCAGCCCATAACCATAAAAACTAATCTCAGTGATAAGTAAATGGACACAATCAGAACATGCACATACAATTCTGAATTACACTCTTACCCCGGTATAGAGATACTAACACTCATTGGTCTCGTGTAAATGACCATTGATATGAATTGTCAGCACAAAACCATGCAGAGAATGTAGAATAAATGCCCCACCACCAGAGTAAAAAGTTACAACATAATTATCCTTGTCTGAAATTTGATATGCACAGAGAATCAGATGTGTAAACGATAGGAATAGTCACTATTTTGATTATTTTTCCACAGGATACAGATATTCTTTTTTGATCAAGATAAATGATAAATACCAAAATTGAGAGTGATACAACGTAGATCCTGATCTACCACAAGTCAAAGGCATCTATGATCCAGCAATCATTTTAATGTCTCTATTTTATCAATGAATTTTGACCAGTGATCATTTTAAACTATGTTTTAGCCCAAGAAAGTCCAAAAGTCTTATAGGGAAATAGTAAGTTTTCCAATATTAATATCTATATCTATCTGTCTATGTAGATATGAATATATCTATATATAATTGTGTAACTTCAATTTAGACAATTTTTAAAGATGCACTTATTTTATGCATACAAGAACTAGGGTCTAGGCAGAGGTGTGGGGGGTAAGCAGATTTACCATAACAGAGTGAGGAGCCAAACAGGTGGACCTATTGAAATACACTGCACAATGGGAGGTAGGAGAGGTCTGCTGTGCCATGTGGCTACCTTCCTGTCCAGTGATTGAACCCAGGCTACAGTGACTAGTGATACCTTGACAGCACTCAGATTTAACCTGTGTGCCCCAATTTAGACATTTTGAGAAAAGCAAATAATCCCAGTTCTTAAGTCAACACCCACTGCATAAGAGCAGAAAAATGGGATTACAGCTTTACATTGTTGTCAGTGATGCTAATATTAATATTTACAATAATAATAAGTCATTTATAATAAAAACAAAGTTTGATACTATTCATTGCTTAAAATATCCAGAGCTTAAATAAAATGTTATCTAAGTCAGGAAAGAGTGGGTGTATATTAAGTAAACACACACCCACATGAGTTTATTTGTTGCTTACACTAATTCTTCTGGACAGCTGATAAGTCTAGGAAGCAGCTGATCTTGGAGTCACCTAGTGACCTGAACTGCTACAGTGTTTTGGTGTTAGAATCTTGGTAGACTCTGAAGGGAAGGAACGGAAAAGACATTTGTCACTTCTGTTCTGAATACTCTGCCTAATTGGCTTTATTATTGCTATATGAGAAATGAGAGGCAGCAGGAAAGATCTGACGAGCAGAACAATCTCGATCACAAGATCACATGTGACGTATCAAATTTAGTGTTCATAACAATCTGGTAGAAGAGAGGAAAACCACCCAAACTGATTGGAAGGTGTCTGTTTAAAGAAACCTAGTCTTATTGTCAGCTCCTTTGTTAATACCTTTAAGTTGGAAAAAAAAAAAAAGCTCTATGTAAGTAATTCAAAGAATCTTGCAAAGCAAGACTACTTATTTGGGTTGTATGGCAACACTGGTCACATTTTTATGCTTTACTTTCAAGTCATCTTAAGTAGCTATCATGTAAAATAATTTAATATATAACAGCAAATGACAGCTTAAATGATCATTGTGTATTATAGGCATATATAATGTAATTAAATAATGTTATAAATAATTAATAAAAACTAACAGTTGAATAGCAGCTCACAAAGTACCTTTAAACCATATTTTGAGGTTTGAGGAAAACAACTAAGCACAATGACTAACAGGGTAGGTCCTGGAGCCTGATTGCCTGGTATGCACTTGGTAAACACTTAACTCTGTGCTTTGTTTTGGTCTTGTCTATGAAAAGTCAGTGAGGATAGACCCTAGCTCATGATTCCATGTGCAAATTAAATAAATGAATACATATAATGTTCTTAGAATAATTGCCAGAATATTACAAAACAAATATCTGCTTTTATAGCTATTTTGTTATCTTTCCAGTTGCTTGTGTGTTGGAACTTTTAAGCTGACAGACAGCCAAATTTAGAATCATATACTGACAGAGACAAATCAGCTTAGAAAGTAGAGTCATATGCTAAATATCACCCACCTGAAAAGGAATTGAATAATAACAAAAACTTAGGTGTTGATTTGTCTTTCCATGAGGCCTTCCAATTCTTCCTCTACTAAGTACATTTCCATGCATGCTTTTAGTATTTATGTAGTAATGATCACCTGGGACCAATATTTTAATACCAAAGGCTCATAAATAAAGGAAAACTGTTGTTCATTTTCCTAATGCCTTTCAGGAGTTTATTCACAAAATAAAATTTATAAATTACATACTGAAAATGCATTATATGTTTCAGTGTAAAAACCTTCACTTTTTTGCTCTATTATATTCATTCTGAGTTCAAATAACTGGGGGCAGTGTGGAAAGAAGTAGTGATGCGTTTTAATAAAAATAGAAATTTTTTTCTTTAGTGATGCAGCTGTGGATGCAAAACACACTTCTGTCATTGACTAGTGACAATAGAAATACCTCTTAAATTTTAGTTCTCCTCTATAGAAATTAAAATAGCTTTTGTTTATGTTATTTTGTATATTAAAAGGTAGTTTGTTTCCCTAAGCAATTTAAAGATAATTCAATGTGTGTATTTTCTGTTGGAACACAGATTTCATGAATTTATAAAATGGACAAGTAAGGCTCAAGATATAATTACCCACTAAAGGGAAAGAGCTACTACTATTATTAAAATCATCCTATCCTAGGAGATAGTCAAAGTCTCTAGCATAGCTTGTCCTTTGAAGAAACTAATCTAAGGTAAAAATAATTGTTAGCTTTCTTTGCTTTTTCTTTTAATGAACACAGAGTTCTTAAACAGGAGAGTAAATTTCAACAAAGAAAGTAACTGGCAATTAGCTGTTGCAATATGTCCCAATTGCAAAATAAAATGTCCTCGGACAACCACAAATTATGAAAAGAGGGAAAGAGAAAACCTAAAAATCAAGACTAAAGAAAGACTAAGAGAAAATTTAATCTGCTGTTTTAAAGTCTCTAATCAATAAATTGCATAAAAACATATGAGTAAGTCTAATTAACTGAGATCACTGGGGTTAGGAGAAAATTATTCTATATTCACCCCATTTCTGAGTCTGGCTGGAGAGGAAGGGATCTATGTTTAGCTTCATTTAAGTAATTGGAGAGGTAAACTTCCCTTTCAGAAAACTCTTTCTACATCTCTTATTTATCTGGGGAGAAAAATAGAGCAAAAAAAAAAAAAATCCTCCCTGGTGGCACAACACTATGAAGCTATATGCAGCTGCTGCAGCATGAGTTTGATCTCCCACCAGGGAGGTGAACCCACATGGCATGGCAGACCTCTCCTGACCCGCCTACAGCTCCCATCAGCAGTGTATTTCAGCAGATCCCGCCTGTCCTGCTCTCCAGTCTCTGGTGAATCCTCTCACCCCCACCCCTCAACACACACACACCTCTGGTCTATACTCCAGTTCTTGTATGCATACGTAAAATAAATCTTTAAAAAATAGTGCAAAAATGAAATAGTGAATGGTACACTGCTAACTAAAAGTTATTACATTAGATTAAGAAGTGTTTTTTTAAAGATATCAGAAATGTTATATTTAATAATTAAAATATACTACCATACTTACATGATAAATTAATGTGAAAGTTAAATGAGGAAGAAAATCAAATGAGGTAATACATTGAAATTTATCAAACATAGTAAGTGTCACACTAATGCTAGCTAAAATCATTAATAGTTCATACAAAATAATCAGCATTGAATAGAATTAGAATATTGGGGCCCTCCCTGGTTACAATGGGTTCAGAAACAGCACTGCAAGCTGGCCACAGCCACTTCAGTGTAAGTTCCATCCTTCATCCCAAAGGTGACCCACATGGCACGGCAGACCTCCCCTGACTTGCCCACTGCTCCCCTCAGCAGTGGACTTTGTCGATCTTCCTGTTCTGCTTCCCATTCTGTCTCTGGTGAATCCTCTCACTGCCCCTGCATCTCTGGCCTGTACCCCAGTTCTGTATGAATAAATCAACCTTAAAAAAAAAAAACAGAATTCTAATATTGTAGCATTTTCAGGTGAGATACTTTTCTCACTTGATACTTTACTCTTTTCTAGAAGATACTTTACTAAGAACCCAGTAAAGTCTCACCTTAGTAGAGTAAACCTTGGTTAGAAATGTCAGTTGGATGGATTTAACACATTAAGAAGTACTTATATGTATATCTGCTTCTGTGTGTACTTGATAATCTCATGCATCTTCCTATAAAAGGTCATCTCCTACCCTTGTGTTCTAAATTGCTCTTCCTTTCCCCTATCAAAAAACCAACCAACTACTTTGCACTGCCCACTAACTTTCATTTTGTCAACTTTTCAGATTCTGTGAAATCGTTTCTGTTCTTATCATTACTTTCTAGGTTATTGAATTCCCTCAATTCTCCCTCTATTTTGCTGGTTGCCCTGATTCTATCTACTTTGCTGTTACTTCTTCTTTACCATGGCCCATGAGGCTCTAGATCTGTAGATCTGTGTCTATTTTCCGCTGTCTGCTACTGATTCTGATCAACTACATAGGTCTTCTTGTTCCTAAAACACATCAGAGGTAATTTTGCTTCATAAACTTCATTCAGTTTCTTCTCCTGGAATCTTTTCCACAAAAATATCTGTATGATTCTGTCGTCTCTGTTTATTAATAGTGTCAAACATCATTATGTAACTCTTTTGACCACAGTATTTAAGATTACACACACACACACACATTATCCATTTTTTGCTATAATTTACTCCTTAAGCCTTATTATTATCTAACATATTTATTCTATGTATAGCTTTTAGTTGTCACTGCCAATTTAATGTAACTTTAAAAAAGTGGATATGTCAGCAAATTTGTTTGCTCTCACAATTGTAGAATATAACAGAATGTTAGGCTGTTAATTAACAAGTTAACATAGTGAGGTAAAATATTTAGAAAAATTTAAAATATCGCAGGATATTTTAAACAAAAACATGTAACAAGCAATGCTGTAGGGAAAAAAAAAACTTATCAGTGATGTAGAAACAAATATAAAATGGGCTTCCAAAGCACAGAACTAACAAAACTTTTTTTGAGGTTCGTGCTGTGATGGGCACTCAGCTGAAAATTATATATATTTTAACATAATTATTCCTCTCAACTATCCTTTAAGACAGTGGCTAGTATCACTTCTTTTATGCCCCACTTTTCAAATGAATACACCAGTACTGCGTATTTCATGAACTTGAATAAATCACTCTATAGCAAGTGGTAGAGCTAGCAAAGAAATACTTGATAATCTGGTTTCAGAACCTGAGCTCTGTAAAAGCACTAAGCTATAGGTTAGAAAGGAAGATTAAATGAACTAGCAATGCAGTATTCCAAAGCAATTTCTGATTAATTAGTGCTCAATACAAGTTTTCTATCTAGATTCATAGTTTATATTTCTATGCTAGTGCTTATTTATGATTTTGTTCTTTTATTTAATACATGATAGAGTTGTTTTGTTTTAATATATAGACACTTCTATGTGTCTATGTGTATCTGTTTTCTTCTAGTAAATTAGGAAATTTAAAATCTGCCAACTATGGTCACTTTTCAGGGTATAGATGTATAAAGCATGTATTTCTCTCCTAATCAATTTTAAGGATGCAGCATTACATACTTAGCTCCCTTGTGTAATCACAAGTAATAAACAACCCCCCCATACTTCCTGACTCTTAGGTTCATTGGAATGACCCAGAAATTTTTTTACATCAAGCAAATTTCAAAAAACAAAAAAAAGAAAAAAAAATGAAATCATATACAATGATTTTATATCTGAAGTCCTGGAAATACGAGAACACACATCAAAGCCACTTCTGCTAAATTTGAAATTCACAGTTGACAAAATTTAGAGTCACAAACTGTATCTGAATGGAGGGGGACTTATGTTAAGTGAAATAGCAAAAGAAGAAAGACAAATACAAAATATTGAGATATGAGTGAAATATGAGTACAGTTTTTTAAAACAAAGCAAAGGAACAAACAAAAACAAAACAAAACCAATGAAATCTGAGTTGCAGAAATGAGACTACAGAGCTGAAGGATTAGAGCAAAGAGAGAGAGGATCTATAGACTAAGGTGGAGGACTATCAAGGCTTTGGGAGTGCGCATGGTATGATAACAAATATTTGTACAAATGTAACCCCCTATACATAAAACATATACAAATTTGAAAACTCACATTACTGCAATAAACATAATTTAACAAAATAAAAAAAATAAATACATACATTTTTCAGTTGTATTACAGTGGAAGGTTATGCAGAAGACTGAGAAAGCCCAATTTTGAAATAGCATTAATTATTATGAAATTCAGGTTTCTGAATAGTGTGAATTCAAAACTAATCAGGCAATGTCAGAAAAATGAGCAAGTACTAAAAGTTCACACATTGTATCTACACAAATAAATCAGTGCAAGCAGCTGGAGAAGATTGTTAATATAGATCAAAATCCCTAAAACTGTCCTTATCTGTTGATTCATTGATTCCATAGCTGTGATTTATTATTATGGAAAGTAATGGAAGGATATTTTTATACTACTGAAAACCTGGAAATCCATTTCTAATAATTAAAAATGAACACATCTAGTGGAATAACATTTTATCACTAAAAATAATGATAAAGGAAACAAATAGATACATGGAAAATATTTTTTTTAGTTCAAATTCACTACATTTATTCAAACTAAATGAAAACCAAACCTTTTTTTGATGACCACTAATTATTATTAAATTTAGGGACTTAGATGATAAATTATAATTTCTAATGAACTGAAGAAGCCAATTTGTCTCTATGATTTTTATTGGTTGCAGAGTATTGAAATTTTCTTAATGGTTAGGCAAAAATACAGTTTAAACAAGTTGCCATGCAATCTTGTTATATGATTGCATTTTCTTAAAATTTTACTCACATACTTTTAACCATTCACAGCATAGTATTGGCTTCTGGTGTATAAAGTTCCTCATTCCACCAACTGTCTATATCACACCATAGCCACCATCAAATAGCCAATCACCATCCACCACCCACCAATGAACCCCCCCATACCTATTCCAGCCACTCCTCTTTCCCCTCTGAGAAGTACCATTCTATTGTATAGGGGTTTTTTTGTTTTTTTTTTTTTTGTTGTTGTTGTTGTTGTTGTTGTTTTTGCCTTTTTATTCTACAAATTAGTGAAATCATCTAGTATTTTCCTTTCTCCTTCTGACTTATTTCACTTGGCATAATCATTCAAAGTCTGTTGATATAGTTCACAAAGGTAACATTTCATCTTGTTTTATGATTGAGTAGTGTTCATGGTATATACATACCACACTATCTAATCAACCAGGCAGCACGGGGTTGTTTCCATATCTCAGCTATTGTGGTGAGTATTGTAATGAACAGAGGGGTGCTTATGTCTTCAAATTACTGTTTTCATATTTGGCATGAAATGCCAGAATTAAAAATATTGGATCATCTTGTAGAACTATTTTTAACTTTTTGATGGAACTCTTTACTATTGTCCATAGTGAGGGGACCACTTACATTCCCACTGACTGTGAAAAAAGGTATCTTTTCCTCCTAAAAGTTCACCAACACTTATTGATTCTTTTTTGATAATAGTCATTCTAATGGGTGTGCAGTGAAATCTCATTGTGGTTTTAATTTGCATTTCTCTAATAAGTGATGTAGGACATCTTTTCATCCATCTGTTGGCCATCTGCATGTCTTTTTTTAGTGAAATGCCTATTTAGATCCTCCACCCATCTTGTAGTCAAGTTTTATTTTTTTTGTTGTTGAAATATGTGAATCATTTATATGTTTTGAATATTAACCCTCTATGTGATACATACTTTTCAAATATCTTTGGGTATTCACTAGACTGTGCTTTAATTTTAAGGATGGTTCCTTTTGCTGTACAGAAATGTTTTATTTTGTGGAATCCCCATTTGTTTACTCAAATTTCTCACATCATAAAAACATCACTAAAATGGATATCAAAGAGCCTATCACTTAGGTTTTCTTCTATGTTTATTATGTCTTCAGATTTTTTATCCAGTCTTTAATATTTTGATACAAAGAGGAAACAAATAGACATGGTAAATAATTCCTTATGTAAAAAAATACCTTTCTTAAAAATTATAACATGATCCACTTAGTTTCTATTACTTTATTTATAAAACATTCTAAAGTGACACATGCAAAATCTATATGATTTTCATTAGGGACAATGATAACAGTTTCTTACAGAATTCTGTAAAGTTCAGAGAGATGCCATTTAATGGAAGTTAAGTTATCTGGCAAATAATGTATTTTAAATTAATGAAAGCTACTATTGTACATATAGTAACATCTTATCTCGAATTCACAATACCAAATAAAGGTGTAGGGGTGTGTGTGTGTGTGTGTGTGTGTGTGCGCATGGGGTTTGTTTATTTCCTAGTCTGCTTTTAATACAATAGTGGCTCTGTTTTTCCAGAATTTCCCTAATACAACTAAACCTCTGTACACTTCAGTATATACAGAAATTTCTCTTTGTTTACTTATTGTTTTTTATTTATTTATTTATTTATTTTTTAAAGATTTATTTATTTGTGCTCAGGGGCAGTGAGAGGCTTCACCAGAGACAGAGTGGGGAACAGAACAGGCAGATCGACGAAGTACACTGCTGAGGGGAGCAGTGGGCGGGTCAGGAGAGGTCTGCCACACCATGTGGTCACCTCCGGGGCAGGCGGGAATCGAACTCATGCGGAAGTGGCTTTTAGATTCTCAGTGCTGTGCTTTAACCCGCTGCGCCACCAGGGAGGGCCTACTTATTCTTATAGTCAGAGAAATCTCTTTTTCTCTTGAGGGTGATTTACTGCATTATATCAGAGAATATTTTTCCTGAAACAAATCTTTAGTCATAAAACGGGGAGGGGTAAGTTTGTATTTTCTCTGATAGTAATATCTGAAATTACGGTTCTGATTGACAAGTTAGGAGGAAGTTAGAGAAGAGGTACTCTAACAGCAGAGCTACCCCCTTCTGTTCTTGGAGATGTATTGTCCTAATATTTTGAGATAATCCTTTTAAGTACCTTACTGTAGTTATGTTTCTTTGCTTGATATAGAATGCATTGCAATCATACACGCAAAGGTAAAATAAAAGGTTGGTTAGTGATTAGAACTGTTGCTTAGGCAGCTGACAAAAGTCTACATTCTCTTTGGTTACCTTTATCTTGAATCTTTATTACTTTAGTGTCAAGATATTACAAATACAACTCCAATGTAAATAGGCTGGGAGTGACTAGTATATGTTCCTTCACTCTGCATTTGGGATGCTTGTGTTGGTGTTTTTCTAGAGAAACTAGTTACATTTAACATGGTCCTATTATTTACAGGTCTTGAAACAGTAGTTGTATTTTCCATCGAAGGAGCAAGCTGTCTGTGATTCGTCATTCTGAAATTCATTATAATTTTGGTCTATGGTGGTAATTTTCTCTGCCCTTTAGATTGTTCAAATATTATTTTCCCTACTTTAATTATTTTGGTTAATTTTAAAAATATTTGAAAGTTAACAATATTTAAATATATGGATTTAAATAAACATGAAAGCAAAACAATTGGTTTGTATTTTTTTCTAATTTTTACAATAAATAAATATATATATATATATCAATTTTACCATGAAAATCACTTCCTTCTAAAATGAAGTCAGTGTTTTGTTGTTATCTTTGTTCCCTAACACTAGAGATAATTTGTATATTGACTGAAAATCATGTAACTATAAAAAAAAAAAGTTTTGTGGTTTTGCAGTGCTTGTTCTTTGAGGAGAATTTTATTATCTTTTCCAGATGAGTGAAAGAGCTGTCATTTTCAGGAAACATAATCACATTTTTAAGTTAAATCAAGCCTCTATATAGCTTTTGACCTTTCTAATAGTCTAGGCAAGATATGTAATTGATGCTTAGTCTTTAATAGCTCTAAACGAATGAGTAAAAGTGACCTTTTGATAACTGCTCTACTAAGTGATTGTGCCAAGGCGCCAATTGGCATAATAGAATTTACAAAGTGGGGCCCAGGTGTGTTAGTGTGTATGAATGTGTGTGCACTTTAAATATCCATGATGAAATTGAAACGCTAACTCAACATAGGCTTTCTGCCAACTGGCTCTAGACAAGTAACATTTAGCTTTAAAAAAAAAAAAAAGATTTATTTTATTTATTTATGCATACAAGAGCTGTGGTGTAGGCCAGAGAGGTGCTGGGTGGGGTTAAAGGATTAATCAGAGACAGAGTTGAAAGCAGAACAGACAGATTGACTGAAATACACTTTTGAGGGGAGCAGCGAGCAAGAGATGAGAGGTCTGCTGTGCCTTGTGGGTTAGCCTGACTGGGGTGCTGCAATAGCTGCTGATAGCTTCATAGTTCTGAGACTTAACTTCTTGTGCCACCAGAGAGGCCCAGCATCCAACTTTTTATGATTCATTCTCAGGTGATGGATATTTACATTGAAGTTTTTTTTTTTGTTTTTTGGTTTTTTTTTCTTTCTTTGAATCATCCCTATATCCATTCTGACAGTATAGTGGCTAAATATTAATTAATAAGGTCAGTAACAGCCCTTTGGTTTTAAATTCATTTTTACATTCACTTATTTTAGTATAAAAAATAAGAAAAGATAAGTAACAGTATCATTTTTCCCATAGGTAAAACAAACAAACAAAAAAGACTAACTCAATGAAAATATATAATCGGGCCTTCCTGGTGGCTCTAGGGGTTAAAGCACAGCACTGTGAAGCTGTCTACAGCCACGGCAACACAAGTTCAATCCCCACCAGGGAGATGACCCACAGGGAGCAGCAGACCGCCTCTGTCTGCCAGCTGTTCCCCTCAGCAGTATATTTCAGGCCCATTTGATGATTAAATAGTTTATGATACTTCCATCATAATATATATCTTTACAAAAACATATAAGTATACTACAGAATATAAAAGCAGCTGTTCTTTAAGGAAATACATTTGACAAAACTTTCATAGATGCTTGTGCGATTGGATTACAAATTTTATTTTACTTTATTAGAACTACCAGCTTGGTTTAAAATCCTGCAAAATATAATCAATACACAATTTAGAATATTACTGTAGCAAACAAGATTATATACTTCTCATTTATTCATTTCTACAATTAGTCTACAGAAAGGAAATAGAGAGATTCATTATTTCACTTCCAGTTACTGATAAAAAAAAAATAATTTAAGGCAAGCTGATAGTTTTTTCATTATTGAAGTGACATTATTGAGTGACATCATTTAAGAGGACCAAATATATAAAATGAGTCTTTTTAAGTTAATGGTATTTGTTCCTTTAAAAAAGCACAGTTTACATGTTATCAGAGAAAACATGATAATAAAAATTATTTAGAAAAGTTAAAGATCACCTGTAGAGAGTTATTTCAGGTTAAGATACTAAATTAATGAAAATCAAAGATTTTTTAAAAATAAAACAAGCCACTAAGCTAGTTACCAAAGGAAAAAAGAGAACACTCAAATAAATAGAATCAGAAATAAGGGAGAAGTTACAACAGAAATTCAGAGGGAGAAGTTACAACAGAAATTCAGAGGATCATAGTGATTACTAGGAAACTTTGTATGCCAGTAAGTTGAATAATATAGAAGATATGGACAAATTCTTAGCAATATACAACCATCTGTAACTGAATCAAAAAGAAATAGAAAGCTTGAACAGACTAATTACTAGTAGAAAATTGAAACAGGGTCAAAAATCTCCCAAAAAACAAAAGTCCAGGATCAGATAGTTTCTGTAATGAATTCTCCAAGCCTTAAAAGACAAACTAATATTTATCTTCCACAAACTTAAAAAAAAAAAAAAAAAGGCAGCCAGGGAATTACTTCCAAATACATTTTACAAGGCAAATATATTACCGTGATATCAAAACCAGGAATAAAATAAATAAAACTGCAGGTCAGTATCCCTGAAGAACACAGATGCACCATCCCATACTTCTACTCTCCATATCTTCCTTTCACAGAATATGGTGAATTTTTTTCCTGTTTTATATTCTCCCACATTTTTTTCCATCAACTTTTCTACTTCAGGACTGGCTTTGTATGCTTTTTAGTTTTGACAATTATTACACTAATGATATTTTCATGTGCGAATACTTTTTAAGAATAAACACATCGTGAACATCTTATTTTGACCTTCCATTTTAAGTGCTTCCTACTTTCTTTTTTATTTTGCATCTACTGATGTTTTAATGTCATTACAGCTTTACATTTGTTTCAGATGTTGATAAATGTGACCCTGAATGGTTGTGAGGTACATGTTATTACTGTTTTGTTACATATGGCTAATAGTTACCATGATTAATAGATAATAATCTCAATCATACTTATAATAGATAATTAAAGTATAATTTTAAAATACTACATTTTGTTTTTTAAAAAATCTATGTAGTGGGCCCTCCCTGGTGGCACAACAGGTTAGAGCCCAGCACTGCAGGCTGGCTGCAGCTGCTTCAATGCAAGTTTGAACCCCAGCCCCGGAGGTGACCCACATGGTATGGTAGATGACTCCTGACCCACCTGCTACTCCACTTAGCAGTGTACTTCATCGATCTGCCTGTTCTCCTCACTCTTCTTCCAGTGAATCCTCTCACTGCCCCTGCCCTTCTGGCCTGTACCCCAATTCTGTATGTATAAATAAATAAATCTTAAAAAAATAAAAAGATCTATGTAGCGATGCATACAAGAGATAGAAAGTAGGCCAGAGGTGTGCAGGGTGAGAGGATTCACCAGAGACAGAGTGGGAGGCAAAACAGGAAGATTGACTGAGGGGAGCAGCAGGCAAGGCAGGAGAGGTCTGCTGTGCCATGTGGGTCAGCTCCCTGTGGGGGTGGAACTCATGCTGTAGTCGCTGCAGAAAGTTTCATAGTCTGCGTCTTAACCCCCTTGTGCCACCAGGGAAGGACCTGGGAAGGACTATATTTTGAATAAGAGAAAACTCAAGTAATATAACTTCACTGATGTAGCTTTGTCACAAACAAGTGAAAGAAATTAGCATTAATATTTGTAAGCAAGATGCATAATTTGGCAGTTTTCAGGATTTCATGAAGGCATGTTAGACACAAACACATTAACATGTTTTGTTTTCCTTTAAAATCAATCTGTTACTATCAATTTAAAAATCAACTGTTGAGTGAAAGATCTTAATGAGATGAAATTTCTTCAGTATCTCATTCTAAAGGTTGCACAGAACATTGCTCTAGATCAGAGGATGATGAACATTTTCTGGATAGTAAATATTTTGTATTTTACTGGCAACAGTCTCTTTTACAACTGTTCATATCTGCTGTGACAACCAAAAGTAGCTATAGAGAACATGTAAACAATTGAGAATGGCTGTTATCCAGTAAAACTTTATCTCAAAGAACAGAAGGAAACCTAGATTTTACCTACTAGCTAGTTTGCTGAATTCTGTATTAGATTATGCATTGGAAAAAAGAAACAAAATATAGACTTTAAAAATGTGCAATTAACAGTAACTTGTTAATATGAAAACATTAAAATGCTGATATTAGTCGTACTATAAAACAAAGATATGCTCAAATGGATATATGTATTTAGTTGTAATCACTATAATTCTGTATCAGTAAAGCAGGACTCAGAGCTATCTCCAGAATAAATTTTAAGTTTTATTACAACTATGTCTTTACATTTATTCCATGTAGGTAATACTTCATTATTTGGGAATGCAATTTATCTGCTGTTGTTTTTTTAAAGATTTTTATTTACTTATGCATACAGAACTGGGGTTCAGGCTAGAGGTGCAGGGGTGGTGAGAGGATTCACCAGAGACAGAGTGGGAAGCAGAACAGGCCGACTGATGAACTACACTGCTGAGGGAAGCAGCGGGCAGGTCAGGAGAGGTCTGCCACAGCATGTGGGTCACTTCTGGGGTTGGGATTGAACTCATGCTGAAGTGGCTTTAGCTTCTGAGTGCTGTGTTTTAACCTGCTGCACCATCAGGAAGGGCCAGGCAGGTTTTTGGGGTTTTTGTTTTGCTTTGTTTTGTTTTTTAATCCCAGTCAAAAGGACTGGACTGCCGTCTCTATGAATAAATAGTGTATCTAGTTCAATCCAGCAATCATACAATCTTTAGACTTCATAATTATAGTTGCACCCTTGCTCGCCTTGTGCTGGAGGAAGGCTTGTCTTCAGCATTGCTAAAAGGAAGCCTGATCACTTTAGCCATTCCCCACCCAGTATAATCCTCATGATCTCTAAATCATCTAATTACACTTTAACAGAGAAAGGGGTGAGGCAAGAAGGCCGAAAGTTCTCACAAGACTAGCATCTTCATGAGGTAGCAAATATTCTTTGAAAATGAGAAGTATTTTTCATATTCCTTTTTTCCCTACAGGACCATTGTGGGAAATTAAAAGAAATCTGACCCCATAACTGCAGTTTTATGACTTGAAGTACCTGTGAAAGTAGGGAGTCATTTGTATTGCACTTGCAGGTTATTGTGCTTTCTAGAACCTTAGGCATCAATGGTGTCACATTTTGTGGCCATATTAGCTCCATTTCACATGACAGCCATGGCTGGACCTCTCACCACTGTGGCCCACATTTGATTCTCTTAGGAATCACTTCCAATAAAATCACATTTCTTCGACCCCATTATAAATTCACCAACTCTCACCTTTTAGATTCTTTACACAGAAGTCAAACACAACAGTCCATTAATCAAACCCTTCCCCAAATGTAGAGCTCTTTTATGAATTTCTCCAAGTGAGAGGTGATCTCTATAACATCTTTTTTATTTCACTTAGGGTAAAGAGGGACCTTCTTTAATTCTGAAAATGTTAAAATGTTCTAACCCATAGTCTTGCTATGAGTAACAATTTGGGAGTTTTAGAATTAGCTAGTTACATTCTTTGTTAAGTCCTGTTTCATGGCTTCTCTATTCACATTGGAGTGTAGCATCCATTTCTTTAGATACTGATTTAATTTTTTTGCTTGTTAAATGCATAGAGCTGAGCCTCAGAAAGGGCAGTGTAGTTTTGAGGCTTCCTGAAACTGATGAATATAGCAGCATTTTCCACCAAAAATGTGATTATAATAATTAATCTTAATACCTGCTTGCATGTGTAATATTTGATGTAATTAGTAATTGTGTGAGTGGTCTATTTATATACTTTTATATAAATACCACACCATTGACTATTCCTGTATAAACAATTTCTATACGATCACCTTATTTTGCTCATCTGCTATTGCTTTTTGTTAGCCACAGATGTCAGTTCTTCCTTTATATTTGTAACTACCAGCGCCTTTGAACTCAAATGTAGACACTCTACTATCTGATGGTATGTTTTCTTTTCAAAAGCTTGTCTAATCTGATAAACTGCCACTTAGCCACTGATGCAGGTTTCATTTACAATCTTAGGTCAAGCATTGCCTTTATACACCTAACTGCCAAGTGAATGGATATCTACTTTGGATATCTTAAAGACATTTCAAATTCAATATATCAATAACTGAAGCCATGACTGGCTTCAGCACAATCTCCATTTCTTCTTACCTTAGCTTTCAACTTTATGCATGCATTGCATCTTACTCAAGCAGTATAAAAAGCAAATCTGATCATATACATTTTCTTTTTAAGATTCTACAATATTTTTCCATTCCTTTTTGAAGCTCAACTACATATTCCCTCTACTTTTTATTAACTTCTCAAAAACTGCTACCCAATATTGCCTTTATTCTAACTTGATATGTTGTCTTTTTTTTAATAAAGATTTATTTATGCATATGGAAGCAGGGTAAAGGCCAGAAGTGCTGGGGGTGAGCAGACCCACCAGAGACAGAGTGGGGAGCAGAACAGGCAGTACTGAAGAACACTAATGAGGGAAGCAGCGGGCAGGTCAGGAGAGGGCTGCCATGCCATATGGATCACCTCAAGGGTGGGGATCGAACTCATGCGGAAGTGGCTTTAGCTTCTTAGTGCTGTGCTTTAACCCTCTGCGCTACCAGGGAGGGCCCAGTACACTATTTCTTAATGAAATAGTGAATTCTTGCACTGTGCAATGAATTTTCTGAAAAATAAAATGATTAAGACCTGATATTTGCATTTCTATGAAAAAATAATGAATATTGACAGGAAAAAATAAAGGCATTTAATATTTTCTGGTAAAGAGTAAAGTAAAATCGAACATGAAAAGGAAATGCATGATATGACAGAAAATATTTGCACACCTTATGCTCATAAGGAGTTAATGTCTAAAACATAGAACTGATGCAACTCAAAACAAAACAAAAACTAATGAAAAAATGGGCAATCAAACTGAATACATATTTTTCCAAAGGAGATAGCCAAATAACAACAATTATATGAAAAGATATTCAACAATACTTACCATCGGAAAATGCAAATGAGAGCCTCAATGTGATATCACCTTATGGCTGGTAAAATGGCTCTCATCAAGAAGGCACAAGAGATACATGCTAGCAAGATATCTAGAACAAAAATCACTGGTACAATGCTGGTAGAACTATGATTGGTAGACATTCTGAAAGATAGTATAGCAGCTTCTCATAAAATATAAAATGCAACTACCAGGTGACCCATTAATACCATTTCTAGGTATATATTTAAAAGAAATGAAGGCAGAAAATCCAAAAGAGCTATACTCCATGTTTGTTGCAGCATTTTTATTTTTTAAATTTATTTTCTACAGTTTTGATTATTATTTTTTACTCTGATCACAATATTCATTATTTTCTCACAATCCTCCCTTGTGCCCCTTTTCTCTTTGCCTCCCTCATCCCTCTTAATCTCAGAGTCCTCAAGATGTTTATTCATGTCCACCATTTTTGAACGTGATTTAGTTATCAAGCTGTCTGCTAAGTAAATGTTCACTATATATTATTTTTATTATTCTGACTTACTTTGCTATTGTAGCATTTTTAAAATAGCTATGATATAGAAAAAATCTAGGTATCTAACAATGGATGACGGATAAAGACAAATATATGGATATGCATCTAAATGTTTACACACACATGCCAAAATATTATTCATACAAGTGATAGAAGGATTGCCTGCCACTTTGAAGATATCACAAAGTTGATGGGACTGTTATGTTTACTTAGATACACCAAACAGAGTAAAGCAAGTATTGCATGATATCACTTCAGTGGAATCTTAAGAATGTCAACATACAGAATCAAAGAATTATGGCAGTAACTTGGAGGTGGGAAATTGTAGAGATGGTATTAAAGGGTACCTATCTGCAATAGAAGATGAGTAAGTTCTGGGAAAGTAATATAGAGTATAGTGATTATAGTAAATAATACTCTATTATATACCTGAAAATTGTTTAGAGACTTTTAAAAAATATTCCAACAACAAGTAGCAAATGATAATTACTTGACATGATAGAGTTAATTAAGACTACAGTGGTAATTATATTGCAATATATAAGCCTGTCAAAGAAATATGCTGTGCACTTTAAACTTGCATAATGTTATATATCAATTTTATCCAAATATAAAAGGAGACACCAAAATAATTATTTAGATATTTGCTAAAATTCAAAAGTAAAATTATGTTGGCCTGGGCTTTCTCTGTGGGAAGTGATTCTAAACAATTATCATTTTATTATCAGTATTTCTAATGTATTGCTTTAGTAATAGTATAAAATAATATTATATCAGAAAACATATGTATAACAAATAAGAGATGTATTTATAAATGGAATTCCTTACTAATAAAGAATTCATAAATGAGAACAGATAAGTCCCAAAAAAGAAAAGAATGAGCAAAAGTAAGGAGACAATCAAATAATATAATTTCTAGTTGAGCTATTACATGCTACTACAATTCTTGAAGTTTATTTACAATTATGTGTTTAACAGAAAACAAAATACAAAACAAAAATACATGATGTTTAGTTAAGGTATCTTCCTTCTAGCAATTTTTCTTGGTGATTTCATAGAATTCACCAGAGACAGAGCGGGGAGCATAACAGATAGATCTACTGAAATACACTGTTGAGAGGAGCAGTGGGTGGGTCAGGAGAGGTCTGCCACGCTATGTCAGTCACCTACCTGGCCGGAATCAAACTCCTGTGCAGTTGCTGTGGATAGCTTTATAATGCTGTGTTTTAACCTGGTGTACCACCGGGGAGGGCCTTCCCCTCCTTGCTAATGTTCTTATACACCTTCTCTTTGAGATGTCAGTTGTATACTGACAGATGTCCTTATTTAGACATTTTATCCTATTCCTCATCTTTCTTATTTTTGTAGGGAATCTATCTGTGTTCATATTAGTTGTAACACATATCAAAAGCTGATAAAAGAATATATGTGAAAGTTTATTTTCACTTACACAGACTTCTAATAGATGTTTCTTATAAATGTTTCTCAAACTAGTGCTGATAGAGATATCCTGGCCTCTTCCATCTTGGAGCTCTGCCATCTTCAACAGGAGACTTCCAAATTCTCAGTATTTATTGCCACCAAGTAAATGAAACTGGAAAGAAAGAGTCTGAGGCAAAACATGGAAAATTTCATGGACACACTTAGAAGAGATGCACATTACTTCTGATCATCTTTAGTTGTCTAAAAGTTGGTCATATTCTCCATTCCCCACAACTCCATGGTAGGCAGTTAAATGGAGTGTAGCTCCCTATAAAAAAGAAAAATTGCTCTTGCTGCATACCCTGTCTCTTCCACAATGTAAAAAAGAAATTGTGCTCCCAAGGAAATGCATTCAATAACATATATTATGTTTTTCATTTGAGTGTTATGAATTTAAATTTATGTTTTGTAGTAACCATCACATATTATAATTCATTTCAAAATCTAGAAGTTCAAATTAGTCATGCTTGATTTGAAATTTTCAGTTTGCATTGCTGCAGTCTATGTCTATACTGTAACAGACATAAACTTTTTAAAACAATCTCATTTTACATATTCCCTCCCAATATTTTTCATTCTAATAAAAAATATTTTACCTAATTCCTGATTTACTTTATTTTTTTCCTATCCCAAGTATAATTTTCGGTAGGCTCTATAAAAAGTTTAATATTTGCCTGATAATATATGTCTTATCTAGATAATAAATTCACTCATATCAGTATGTGTATTATGAAAGAATATGCATGGTTTTATGGGTGATGAATAAACTAGCTATAAATGAAATGAGCAACTGGGAAATTACCTGTTGTTTGTCTTTCTTATGTGACAATATATCTCTGAACCCTTGAATGTTACTTATTTTCAAGTTACCTTTATTTCTTTTATTGTTTGTCAAAGTAGTCTTGGACTGATGCCCAGTTGGTAATTGAAAATTATTTTTGCACGTCATGATTTAAAAGGTATGAGTCAGACTACTTGCTTCCCTGGATCCAAAGAGTGCCACAGTTGATGTGCAGATTTTTTTTCAAAGATCTATCTATCCATCTATCTATCTTCATTCATTCATTAATTTATGCATTGAAGATTTGGGGTGCAGGCCAGAGGCTCTAAGGGGTGAGAGGATTCACCAGAGACAGAGTGGAGAGCAGAACAAGAGGATTGACTGACATATACTGCTGAGGGGAGCAGTGGGCCAAACAGGAAAAATCTGGTGTGCCATGTGGGTCAGCTTCTAGATTGGGGATCAAACTCTGGGTGCAGAGTTTGTGATGGCACTGAGACTTAAAATCCTATGCCACCAGGGAGGTCCTGATGTTTGGATTTTTCATTCATTTCCCTGTTTTCAACACATAACTTAGATTTCTAAAATGGCTTATGTTCCTGCACCTGGAATATCTCACAATCAGTTTGCTCACACAATAAACATTGTGCCCTGTAGTATAGGAACTCCTGGATGGCTTTCAATAGGAGAGGAGACCTGAAGATTCCAGCTGCTCTTTATTTAGATCTTTGGCAAGGCTTTTACTACATCCCAGACTTGCTGAATGTGTTCCTTCACATAATGAGACTTTAAGAGTTCTGTTTTTACACAGTGATTTTAGTTCATTGTGCAAGATGTGTAGTAATATTGATTCCTAAATCAGGTACTGCTTCCATTTTTCTTATTGACTTCGAATATTGAAATGCCGTATTTTTTATTGCTTTTTCTACATTTTTCTTTGTCTTTAGGAATGTAGCCTCTTTTATTACTGGATTGAGAAAGTATTTGTTCAATCTCCAGTCATTCATTTAATCACTTCCTACTTAAAATTTCAGAGTTCAAAATTCTTTTTTTTCCTGCCTATTTAACAGAAGTGAAACTTTTTCAAAAACAAATTTTCCATATGTGTAATTCTGATGTTATATTAATTATTTTATGAAATTTGGCACCATGCTGTCTTGTTTACTGTAGTGTAATAATAATTTATAAAGTTATATTAGTAGTCTGCTAGCCTTACTTTACAATTTGGAACATGTTTTGATTAGTTTATGCTCTTTGTATTTCTATATTCATTGTAGAAGTTTTTGGTTTTTATTAGAAAAAATAAAACAGTGCTACCAGATTTTTTTTCAGGATTTACCTGACCCTACTTCATTATTATTTGTATTTAAAAACTCAAACTCCAGAGTTATTTTGATCAGATTTAACTTCCCACTTTTAATAACTTCAGAGCTTGTAAGACTTCAAAAATAGCTGTCAAGTACTTAAATATAAATAAATGAGCTTAGTAATCTACCTACCTCAATGAAAACTAAGTAACATTTCAAATTTTAATATTCACTGTAAATTGTTGAAGCACGTGCAACTGATTTTTGTATATTGTGTTCTTAAAATACCAACTGTGTAGGCCATTCATTTGTGTAGGTCAGTGTTTTGCTTTGTATTTCACTTGGTGATAGACTATTATTCCTACTCTTGGAATTTGTTTTCATCTGCTGTTAACGAATTTGAAAAGGGTCTCTTTCATTTGGGGTCTGTTTTTAAGGTTTATTAGCCCAGAACTAGTGACAGTTTAGGATTATATTCCCTACTACTAAGGCATAACCAGTCCTTGCATTCCTGCACAATGTCTTGTGAGTCATGAGATTTTACATCTATTGTGGGGCAAAAGACTAGTTAGATCTGGGTGAGTACTGGACTCTGTTACTTCTAATCTTTTCTACAGGTTCTTCCACTGCCTTGTGTAATCTTCTCACAAACTTGCTCTCTAGAGGTTATGCCCCTCAGTCGAATACACACAACCTCTAGGTCCCACTGGTGCTTTCTCTGAATCTCTTTTCTAGCCATCCCTCCTCTCAAGAATGCCAAGCACCCAGGTGCTTTTGGGTCTGTCTTCATTTAGGGAACTCAGGTCTCCTGTTGTCCAGTCTAGAATTAACCATAAGCTCCACTTTTTTGTTGTTTTTTAGATTTTTGGGAGCACTAACCTCCATTTCCTAAGCTATCTGGAAAACCATGATTTCATAAAGTGTGTTTTTGGAATCTCAAGCAGCAGGTAAATCTACCCTTGTTTTTCATGTTGACAGGGTTGTAATTGCCTAAGGATAATTACCTGAAGGAGAGAGTTAAAATGACAATTTAATAATCTGAAAAAGAATGACATGCAATTAAAACTAGGTTTACTTGTTTTTTTAAAATTTCCCCTTACTAATAAATAAATATTAATCTATAATTAAAATATTTTATGAATTTGAGTAGTTATTTCTCAATCATTAAAAAAAAAAAAACAAAAACCTACATTCTGGGCCTTCCCAGGTGGCACAATGGTTAAAGCACAGCACTGTGAAGCTACCGCAGCCAGTGCAGCATGAGATTGATCCCTGGCCAGGGATCAATTACCCACATGGTTGGCAGACTGCTCCTGACCCACCTACTGCTCCCCTCAACAGTGTATTTCAGTCATTCTGCCTGTTCTGTTCCCTACTCTGTCTCTGGTGAATCCTCTCACCCTGGCACTGTGGCCTGTACTCCAACTCTGTATGCATGAATAAATAAATCTTTAAAAAATACATTCCTGATGATTTTACCATTAATTATTTCCATAATTCTAAAGGAGCATGTGTCCATCAAGTCACTGGAAAGACAGCTCAGTATTTACTAAATGCATGAAGATTAATTTTTTAAAACACTGGATTTTCTCCAAATTCATTCCTAAAATCTATACTACATTAATTTATAAATGATTCTCAGATTGAAGAATTTTAGGGCTTGGCCTTTTAACTTCAAGGCAACACAAGCACTCCATATTCTACTCTGTATAGCAACTTTGGTGATAAGGGACTTTGATATTCCATGCATGCGTTTCCAATATGTAATAGCTTATTTTATTTCATATGCATTTAAAATACAAATAAGCCATTTGGAATGAAAATAGGCAAATAATATTATTTTTTAACTGTCTCAAAATATCACTGTGAGAACACATTACACATAGCCAAATAACTAGTAATTTTAAGATTGAGATTAAAATATGTTTATATGTCCTGCACAGGTTCTTACCACTGAGTCATTCTTGATGTGGTCATTGTTAATATTCCAATAAAAACTTTCACATAGAAAGTAAAAGATCACTCAAATAAAGCAAATTTGAAAGTAAAAACCAGTAATGGCTACAAATTTTCAGAAGTTTAGAAGTTCAGTGGAGAGTGTGAACAACAAAACATAGTCAAAAGCAAAATATTTTGTTTTAGATTCTAGAATTCCTAGTAACACACTTAAGCTGTTGTTAGATTTGTTAGATGTATGTTGAGTAATTGCCTTAAGCTTTGGCATAGATAATATTTTAGCCGTAGGGGTTTCAAAACTACCTAATTTTGATTTTAACTATGTAGAAGTAGAAGCAGATGTCAGTTTTCCCTGTATCTAGTTTTTAAAACCTGTGGGATTGAAGATTATGTTGCCTATGAATATAAAAGGAATTTTTATAGAATGTTAAAATACCTGTGGCTATGTTGTTATTGTTCTTATTTTTTTAAGCTTTATTTTACTTATTTATGCATATAGGCCTTGGGATCTAGGCTAGAGGTGTGGGGGTGGGATTTGGGGATGGAGGGTTAGATTAGGGTGAAGGGGTAGAAAGGATTCACCAGAGACATAGTGAGTAGCAGAACAGGCAGATATATGCAAGACAGGAGAGGTCTACTGTGCTATGTGGGTGGGCTCCATGGCTGGGATTGAACTCATGCCACAGTGGCAGGTGATAGTTTGATATCATTGAGAATTTAACTCCTGCACCAGAGAGGCCCAAGTTGTTATTGTTTGTAAGTGTTAGATAAATTTATACAATAACAAAAAACATTGTCAACTAACTTGGTATTTGAGAAAAATGTTACCTCATAAAATATGATTCAGTCAGCTTAAATTATGATTAAGTGAAGAAACTTAATAATTTGTTTTGTCTATCTTTTTAAGGACTGGAAAATGTAGATTTTCAATAAGAAAATTAGCCTAATTGGATTTTAGTCAGCTTGAAGACACCAGAACAACAACAACAACAACAACAAAAGTAAGAACTTATAAACAAATGGGGAAAGAAAATAACATTCTTACAAATTGTCTCTATTTGTTTACAAAGAAAACCCAAAACATTTTCTAACAGTCCTAGTTTTCTCTGAAATTCACATTTAAACAACTATCTCTAGAGTAACATAATAACATTTTAAAAATTAATTTTGAAAGGAGACAATTAAATTGGGTGGCTCTAATAGTCTGATAGTCTAGTAAGCAAACCAAAACCTAAGCAACTTGAATCAGAGGTATTGGGGACTGGCCCCAAATGAAACTCAGGAACAACCAAAAACAGAACAAACACACAGGATATAAATAAATAAAACTGAGAGGAATAAAACTGAGAGGCCAGATTTAAATCCACATGTACAAGACACAAGAGTATATACTGGTGAAAGCAGAATTTCTCAACAAATGGTGCTGGGAACTAGACAACCACATGCAAAAGAATAGGCCACTATATACACAAATCAACTCAAAATGGGCTAGACATTTGGTGGAAGTTCTGAAACATTAAAATATAGACAAATTACTCCATAACTTTGGCTTCACAGATGTGTTTGGGGCTTCAACTCCAACAGCAGGGGAAACAGAATCAAAGAGGGGGAAAAAATGGGACTACACTAAACTAAAAAGATTTTGCATATCAGAAGAAATTATCATTATAAGGATATTACACCCTATTGAAAGGAAATATATTTGCATACTTTATATCTCATAAGGTAGGGGTATCCAAGAAAACAAAAAGCTCATACAAATTAACAAAGAAACAAAAACCCCAATCAAAAAATTGGCATGAGAACTAAATAGACACTTCTCCAAAGAAGATATACAGAGAGCCAGTTGGGGCATAAAAAAATTCTCATTATCTCTTATTAACAGGGACAAGCAAATTGTCTCACACCTGTGAGAATGATCTATATTATCTATATCTATCTGTGAGAATGATCAGAAACAACAAGTGTTAGGGTGTGGATAAAAAGAACCTTCATGAACTCTAGGTAGGAATGCAGACTGGCTAAGCTACTCTGTGGAAAATAGTATGGAGGGTTCTTAAAGCATTAAAAATAAATCTCCCAGAGGATCTAGCAATTCCACTCTTAAATATTTGCCCAAATAGTGCAAAAACACTAACTCATAAGGATGCATGCAGTCCTACTTTCATTGCACTAGTTATTTGCATCATTGATGTTTCAGAAACAACCTAAGTGCCCTAATACATATGAGTGGATAAAGATGAGATTAGTAGTTTATAGACTGTTCTGACCTGCATTAAGTGGTCTTGGTAGAGTGGAGAGAAACGCATGTAGAGAGTATCTTGTGATTTTGATGTAAGAGGATATAAGAAAATGTCTAGCATCATTACAAGGTATAAGGATACATCTAAATAAGGCCCCTATTGTTGACATTTATCCAAAGATACATAAAGATAAATCTCATTTTGCTTACTATTCCATTGTTAGAATAAAATATGATATAAGTATTCCCCTTTGAGGGGCAGCTAACATTCTCATGGTTTTCAATCTTTAGAAATATAATAAACTTCCTTACATGTATCCTTTTGAACATACAAGAAATTCTTCTGAGTGGTTGCTAAACTATAGAATTGAAGGTTGAAATTTATGTGGGATTGCTGGATCATGTGGCATTTTTATTTTTAATTATTAAAGGAAGCTCTGTACTCTTTTCCTTAGTAGATTTACCAAATTGTATTCTTATCAAAAGTTAAAGCACAGCACTATGAAGCTAGATGCAGCAACTTCAACATGAATTCCATCCCCTGCCAGTGAGATGACCCACATGGCGCGGCAAACCTCTCCTGACCAGCCTACTGCTCCCCTCAGCAGTGCATTTCAGTGAGTTTGCCTGTTCTGCCCCCCATTCTGTCTCTGGTGAATCTTCTCACCCCTGCACCTCTGGCCTGTACCCCAGTTCTTGTATGCATAAATAAATACATCTTTTTTAAAAAAGAAATTTATGTGCTTTAATCCCCTTTACTTAGTAATTTGATTATTTTGGCAAATAATGTTCATTTTTATTATTTCCAAACTAGATGAATTTCTACTTCCCTATATGTATGTTGAAGCTTACAAATTAAATATATTTTTAATTTGTTCAGCAAGAAACAGTAATTTATTACTTAGTTATTAGTGGTTAAATGTAGGATTGGTTGTTTATTTGATTATTAGTCAGTTGGGTTTCTTTCACGTAAATCACAAGTTACTATACAGTTCAACCATTTAAAGATCCTTTTTAGGTTGTGCATGAGTTAAGATATGAACAACATGAAATTCTGGCTGTAGGATATATGTATGTAATACATAATAACCTTCTGTCATTATCTTGAGACTCTTCTATAAATCTAAAACTTGTCAAAAGTAGAAAAAGTTTAATAGGTGTACTTCTTTCTTCATCTTGCCAAAGAGCTTCAGCTAAGTTTCTATATACTTTACTGTATAAATTAGGAACTTAAATTATTCTTGCCAAATATATCTGTGGTCTCTTTTTACAAATTTGAAACTCTGCTATGATGTTCCAAAAAACTCAAGATAAAGAAACAAGAGTGTAATATAAGAATTTTGGTGTGTATTTAAAGAAAATGATTACCATTTTATTTTTATTACTTTTGCAAAACTTTTAAAACAAATTCCAATTAAGAAAGTGTGGGCTTCAGAAACAATCTATTTCATAAATAGTGAAAAGAAGTGGCCATAAAAAAAGAAAACAAGCATTTTATTTCTAATGCGTGTATATGCATCCCTAGCTGAAGTTAAAATGGGAAAATTAAAACCACCAGGTTGTGGTGAATTCACTTTCTGTTTTTGTTTCTAATTGCTACATTGCAAGAATTTTTATGAAATTGGAAAGCACTCTAAATAAAGTAACAAAAATTTTTTAACAATAAGAATGTTAACTAAGTTACAAAAGTTTGCCTTTAAAAGATCATTTTGGCATTCTTTCACTTCTCTACCAAAAAAATCAAGATACATAAATTTATTTTTCTATTGATAAAAGCTGTAAAATTTACATGTATGAAGTATTGAGTTCAATCAGTGTAGCACGCACCTCAATCAAGTACAGTGAATTGGGAAAAATACAAATTGCATCAGCAATTTTTTTTTTCAGTTAAAAAGCAACCAAAACTTATGAGGATATCAGGCATTATGAAATTATGCAACATTTTAATGGAATGATGCCCTGAAATGTCTTGACAAAAGAGTAGTCAAATCAGTAAAATCTGCAATTCACTCATAGAAAAATCATAATAACTGCATTATATTATGTTCTTGCCATTGGATAATAACACATTGAAATTCATCATTTTTATTCCAACTTTGCATTTACTTAAAATACTAGTCTAACAATCATACCTATAAATGTTCAGATTTCACTCCCATAAAACTTCTTAACTAACTATCTCAGGGAATTATAACATTCAGGGATACATCCTGAGTAAGTACAAAATGTAAATATAGTCTTTAATTCTATAAACACCCTTTAATAAGAAAGGAAACTCATTCTGTGCTTGGTAGTTATGTCAACTACATACACTCTCCAGATTCTATTCTAGAGTATAGAAAATATAGATTTTTAGAATAGAATAGGATAGGATAGAATGGAATGGAAGATAATGGAATTATGATATAGTCTATCATAACACCACACATTTCAAGAGAACAGATTCAAATTTAGCTAGAAGTTTTATGTTGTTTTATTTTGCTTTTTAATATTGGGGGAGAAGAGGTTCTTCATTTTTTTAAATGAAGTACTTATGGGACAACACTAGCTTTCTTCCTTCTCAGTGTCAATAATTTCACCTAATTGATGCCTTTATTAATAAAACAATTACAAATAGGGGAGGAAAGTACTACTATTCTCCCTTCACGTGTTCATTGCTTTTTAGTCTTCTAAACTAGTTAACTTTTAAAATCCTATTCTTTTATTTTCAATTCTCTATATTTTAAATTTAGATGATAATCATAGATTACTCTCCAATACTTATGATTCATCACATGAGTACATAATTCATAAATGTATACACCCACATGCATGAATACTCACTTTTCATGGTGGATCAATTTCTAAAATGTCAACATTATGCTTGGAGCTATGAATCACGGTGCATGTAAAAGGATCTTTAATTCTAATATAACGTGCACTGTAGGTTGTGGTTAGGTTGCCAAGCTACGCACAGGCTCTCATTCAAAAGTATAAAAACAAGATAGAAATATAGAAAAAGAAGTAAATGTACAATGACATAATAAGATCTAAGTGGGGAAATGTGAGAATGTGGTGGGGAGGAATAAATAAAAAAATATAAAATTGTATCTGAAACACTGGATAAAATATGTAGATTCACACAATTACAGACTTGAATATTTCTTTCAACTTTGCCTTCATAAATGTAATAGTAATTTACTTTTCTAGGAATTAATTGCCAAATTATTTGAACATTATAATATGACCTCACATCCTACAGCATACTAATACTCTGAAAATATATCGAATGAAACATCTTTTGTTTGTAAATATTAGAAATAGAATGGGATGGTACTGATAGTGAAAAGCAATGCAATGACATTTCTGGCTTAAATGAATACAAATAACTACTCTTTCTAATATTAAATGAGTGCTTTGGAAATCTTGAAACAGGGATGAAATAGAAAGGATACCTATTGTTATTTACACTATGTCAGGCCCTGTAGATTTAAGGTAGATGATCCACTATTGCATAGTCTATCAGAAAAATTCTAGCTCTAAGCGAAGAATTATAGACAAGGTTTAAGTTGTGATTCGGTACTTAGATTAGGTATATTGTCTTGAGTGGGAGGATTTGAGACTTTAATTGTGAGTCATGAAACATATACAGGGCACACTAATGAAAGACCTAATTTAGTTCAACCAAAATGAATAGCATTTACAAAAATACAAATTATGAAGTTGTTTGGTATTTGGAAAGAACAGAGATTTAGTTAATGTGTTTCAGTTATAACTAAAATGCTGAATAGATACTGAATAGATATAGATACTCTGTTTGCCAGAGTAAAATCACACTTTCAAGATTCTGAAAGACTATGTAAAGAACAAAGCTGAAGTACCACACTTCCTAATTTCAAATATACCCTTAAGTTATAATAATCAAAACAGTTTGATATTGGCATAAAAGCAGGAACATGACTCAATAAAACAGAATGGAGAACTCAGAAATGTACACATATATATATGGTCAACTCATTTACAATAACTAAAATAGTCAGTGGTAAAAGGAAAATCTCTTCAATGTGTGGTATTGAGAAAACTAGGCAGCCATATGCAAAATGAAATCCGGCCACTATGTAACACCATGAAAAAATTTTAACTCAAAATGGATTACACGCTTGAAAATAAAATATGAAATCTTAAATCTCTTCAAAGAAAGTATAGGCAGTGCACTCCTTGACATTGGTGTAGGTGATTTTTTTTTATTTGACACAAAAACAAAATTAAAGTAGTGAAACTAAGAAAATTCTGCATAGCAAAGAAAATTAAATGGGAGAAAATATTTGCTAATCATGCATGAAATATGGGGTTAATATCCAAAATATAAAGAAAACATACAGCTCAATAGCAACAGAGTCCAAATAATCTGATTTTAACATGAGCAGAAAATCCAAATATGCGTTCTTTAAAAAAAAAAAAAAAACATACCAACAGGTACATGAAAATTTGCAACTCCAGAAATGCAAATCAAAATCACTTTATCACATTTTGGATGCTATCTAAAATATAAGACACAATATTGCAAAGGATGTAGAGAAAAGGGAGACATTGTGCACTTTTGATAAGAATACAATTTGCTAAATTTACTATGGAAAAAGTATGGAGTATCCTTTAAAAGTTAAACATAGAAATATCACATGGTCCAGCAATCCCACTTCTAAGTATTTACTCAATAGAAACAAAAATACTGACTTTAAAAATATCTGTACCCATGTCTGTAGCAGCATTATTTATAATATTGCCAAGACATAGAAGCAACCTAAGACCATCAATGACTTTATGAATAATGAATATATATATATATATATATATATATATATAAACACCCATTTATGAGAACTGTTAAATACAGGATATATAATGACAATGATATTTAAGAATCTAAATTACCTACCACTAATACCCCTAGTAGAGTAAGAGTAAATAAGAGAGATAACAAATGGAATTCAGGCCAAGATGTGGTTAGAATTCTTTTCCTGGGTCCACAGACCAGGGAACACTTCCCTAGACTTGAAGTATACACCTGACAAATAGCAACTTTGGGGTCCTAGCATGTAAGAGCTACCATAATAAGCAATTCTTTTAACATGGTGATAACCTCTCCATACTAGGTCAAAATAGTAAATCAGGATCAGCAGTAAATATGGGAATGATGATAAAAAACAGTGGCATCCTTAAAGATGTAAAGGATGTATGGGCCAAGATACTCATTATATTTCCATTCAATTCATTAATGTGGTTCCTGAAGGGTAGAGGTGGGTGAGAGATAGATCCTGGAAGACATACTAAACCATTACAGACCCAAATAAAATGTAACATAATTAAGATTCTGCTGACACAAATGCTTATGTTCTTCCTAAGTTTGAAATACAACTCATATACCTGTGTTTCTTTTTCTCCCATCAGCTTTTACTATCTATATCATGGACCTGCCTTCTTGGTATGCAAATTTTACTGCTATTTGGTAAAAGACAGTATAATGCCTACATATGTTGAGAGGGTGTTAAATAACCATAAACTAGACTTTTGTTATATATGGTTTTCCAACTTGTTCCTATTGGGGAAAGATGACCAAAAGGGAAGAGGATAGATTCTGTCCTGTTTCTATAAAAGTCAGTGTGCAAAATGTCATGCCATCTCACTTCTGAGAATGCTGGTCAGAGATGCCCTGCTGCAGGTGCAATAGAGAGGAGGGCCCATGGGCTTGGCACTAAGTGGGTACTGGCAGCTTATACAATAGACAGAACCTTAGCTACTCTTCCTATGATGGATTTTGATTTTTGCCTTGTGCCCGTTGGTGCTCACTTTCACTACATTTTGAGTAATTTTCATGGCATTCCTTGTGTGTGTGTGTGTGTGTGTGTGTATGCTTAAATTAAGCTGAAGTGGATTTTAGATTTTTGCAGGTAAGAATGGCATTTACTTGATCATCAGCTGGAATATTCACATTGAGGACAAGGCTTTTGGAGATGCAAGCAATTAAAGCCAAAGAATTTTGAAAAAACTCTCTACATTGGTCTAGAGACTAATTTTGTTACTGCTTATGCAAATATCAAATTCTGATTAAGTATTTTAGTGGTGGCACACAACACATAAAATGTTAAATACCAGCAATGATATTTCAATTTAAGAGAAAAAAGGCCAAAATAAGATGCTATAAATGTGTATTTCATGTTAGAAGCACCCAGCAGTGTTCTCAAAAGGACACAATTTTCTGAGAAACACATTATGTGGGTGAGCTCTGGACCTTTTTAACAGTGACTATTCTCTATAGTTAGTAATCAAAATAATCTCCTTGATTTCAAAGAGGATAGAAGAATTCAAGAAAAAAGCAGTAATGAGTGCTATTAAATGATAGATATAAAGTTAGATTGAAAAATAACCCTGAGGGCCCTCCCTGGTGGTTAAAGCACAGCATTATGAAGCTATCCACAGTCTCTTCAGCTTCCATCTCTAGCCAGAGAGGTGACCCATATGGCGCAGCAGACTTTTGCCTCACCCACTACTCCCCTCCACAGTGTATTTCAGTAGATCTGCCTGTTCTGTTCCCCAGTCTGTCTCTGGTGAATCCTTTCACCGCTCCTGCACCTCTGGTCTGCACCCTAGTTCTATATGCACAAATAAATAAATCTTAAAAAAAAAAAAGAACACTGGAGTGGTTGTTTTATAGATGTATTTAGTATGTAAGGTGAAAATAGTAGGGCAGAATCTGAAGATAAATTTTATGAAAATAATAATTATTACGTCCACAAAACCAGCAGTGGTTTTGACTTTGAGTTGTAGGTGATCTTATGATGTAGACAAAAGTTATAAGACAAACTTGCTAAAGGATCTCTATCATTTATGTTCCCCAAAAGTCTTTCTAAATAACTGTGAAACATCCTGGTTCCAGCAGTGCAGTCTCTATCCTAAATGCAGGAATCAGCCAAGACTCTACTATAATATTATTCTTCCACAAAAGGAATCATAGGGTAACAAATAGCGTGAGTGTATTCCATTAGTAAATGTTTAGTTGGTTTCTACCACTGTCAGTCTGCTAAATTGCTTTGCACTTGTCACATGATTCAGATGACCCTACATGACAGATCTCTCACTTGCTACACAAGGGAAATTAAGAGTGTGGTCACAGTGTGCCTTTCCTTCATTACAAATGCTTGCATTGATTCGATTTTCTACTGGTTTCTATTTTCTGTTTTTGTTCAGAATAAACTTTGCATTAACCCTCACTTCTTGATCTGATGTCTCTCAACTGAACTACTTTTCCTAATTCAAAACTAAAAGATTTCTTTGTTACAGGCATGTTCTTAATTTCTTACCTTTGTAACTAAGTTACAGTTTTTCTTGGATGTGCTAACTTTGATCACAACCAGTTTCTTAATGTCAAACAATAGTGTGTTCTATCTTCCATCCTTCTTTACAAAAGTTAAGTTTCTTGGGTAGTGTTATCACTTGTCCACTTTACCCTCCCTATATGCTGATGCTTTACTAACTCATCTGTAAAAAGTTATGTATGGGCCCTCCCTGGTGGCGCAGTGAGTTCCATCCCCACCCCGGAGGTGAGCCACATGTCCTGGCAGACCCCTCCTGAGACCCGCCTGCTGCTACTCTCAGCAGTGTACTTATTTCCTCTATCTGCCTGTTCTGCTCCCCACTCTGTCTCTGGTGAATCCTCTCATTGCCCATGCACCTCTGGCCTGTGTATCAGTTCTTTATGCATAAGTAAATCTTTAATAAAATCTTTAAAAAAGATTTAAAAAAAGTTATGTACTCTTCTTACCTTTGAGTATAGTTACAGACAGAATGCTGGAGTGTCTGCTTGCATTACCTGAAACACACCAAAACAAAAAAGAAAGTAGTTTAAATTCATACTCATGAAATATGTTGCATATTTGTATAGTAATGTGGTGTTTTTGTAAATGCATTAATTTCTTGAAATTGTCATTGTTGTCTTATTCCTGAATTCAACTCTCTTATTGATTTAGCTTTTTTTAAGCCACTCTTGCACAAGTTGTAAAAGGAAAAACTTTAACCTGGCCCAAAAGTTATAATGAAATTAAATATGAAAGCAGCCTTAGATTTAAAAATCAATGGAGTAAGTTATTCCCCAGTTTTTGAACACCTTTATCAGATTATCTCCCTACATTATTTTCAACTTTTCACCTTCAGGTATCATGGGAGCCAGTGGACTCCAACTAAATTGAATTATTCATATAGCATCTGGGCTTCCCTTGTTCAACACAATTTGCATCCTGTTGAAATTATGACTTTCTCCACAGCCATGTTCCCTGTGAGGTCTGGTTTTGATCCCTATTGCTGGTCTCCTTCCTCCCAGATCTCCAAATCTTCCCATTTTCCTTAAGGCACTGTTCACACTCAGTGTTGTATCAGGACTCTGTCTTTATTCATCTTCTCCCCACATTCTTGTAAGTTCTTTGAGGGCAGGGTTTATAGTTAACTTATTTCCACAACTTCAACAAAGCTTACCATACCCACAAAAGGAATAACTAACATTTTGAACTAAAGAGAATTGCGAAATGATTAGGAATTATATACTGTGATGGACCTTTCAGAAAAGGTTTATTAAAACGTTTATAACTCAACCACAAAATATCTAAAGTTAAATTATCAATGTGAGATTAATTATTTTACACATAGAGCAAAATTTCTACTGGAATAATATTAAGTGTTCTCTGGATATCATTCTAATCAGGAGATGTTCCCATTAAGCTATGCATATTCTGAAATTTAGATGCCAAAGATCAGGAATGATTTCACAAATTTAAATATAGAAAAACTTCTTCCTCCCTAGAAAGTTTTCCTTTCTCTGGGTAGTTAAACAACACAGTTATGGGTAAATAGCTATTTTTTTTAAAGATTTATTTATTTGTGCATACAGAACTGGGGTACAGGTCAGAGGCTCAGGGGCGGCAAGAGGCTTCACCAGAGACAGAGTAGGGAACAGAACAGGCAGATCGATGAAGTACACTGCTGAGGGGAGCAGCAGGCGGGTCAGGAGAGGTCTGCCACACCATGTGGTCACCTCCGGGGCAGGCGGGAATCGAACTCATGCGGAAGCGGCTTTAGATTCTCAGTGTTGTGCTTTAACCCGCTGCGCCACCAGGGAGGGCCTATTTGTCCTTTTTAACATAGCTAACTTTTATGATTTTTAAGTTCCATAATTGTGAGAATGTAAAAAACACAGATAAATTGGATGTAGGCTGGTATTTGTTGGCTACTTTGTTAAAAAAAAAATACTCATAAACTGTGTGGAATCTATCTTAGCATAAGGTTTTTAGTAAGCAATTTGGTCAATTATGAGTTGACTAAAATTTAGTGGAAGTTACAGTACCTTACAAAAACATGTAGCAGAACTTAGAGACAAGTGGGTAAAAGTTGACCAATTTCAAAATACCTATAGTCTAGAGGCCTCACTGGTTCAAGGTGTTTAGGGAGCAGCACTATGAACCTAGCTAGCCTCAGCCACTGCAGCAAGAGTTCAATCCCAGGCCAGGGAGGTGACCCATACTGTCTCTCCTGCTGCTCCCCTTAGCAGTATGTTTAGGTCTATCTGCTGGTGCTGCTCTCCACTTTGTCTCTGTTTAATCATCTTACCTCCCCCTCCCCCCACATCTCTGGTCTGTACCCCAGTTCTTATATACATAAATAAATAATTTTTATAAAAAACAAAATGCATATAGTCTACCTTTTTCTCCTCAAAAAAACAAACAACAATAAAAAATAAAACCCTTTGGTATTTATTTTATCTAGTATTTGCCGGGAGTTTAAAAGGATTATTTTTCCAAAACTCAACTAAGTAAGTTAGTTTCTCACATCTCATCTTGTCTCTCCCTATAGTTTGCCGCTGCACTCTGCCTCAGGCCTGTTGGATTTACATCTATGAAAAATAAATTCAGCCACAACTTTTCCTTCCTTCCCACAAACATAGTAGTCCAAGGTTGTTTTAGTTATGTAACATATCGCCATGTATTGTTACTGGTCAAAGAAAAGTGATTATAACTGGCAGAAAAGTCACTTCTTACATAGTGTTATGAGGCATCACTCATTCCAAAATCTATTGGAATTCTGCATGCATAGGTGTTTAGGTGTTAAAATGTTTAATTCTTTGGGCTAGCAATAAATACCAAACACCTCCTTCCCTGATCAGTTCCTTTTCCAGAGTCTGATTTTTTGTTTTGGTTTGAGGGCATAAACTTTGAAATTCTCCAACTTGATTAAAGAAATATTCTATAAAAAAATTTAAAAGATACATGTATGACTTTTTCTCTTTCCTGCATGTTAACCAAATGTTAAATGAGAAAAAGATACTGAGTATATGTACAATCAGATTTTTATCAATATATATACAATACTTATATAACTACATTTATGCTTGTTAGAAAAACTAATATTAAATTTATCAAACCTAAAAACATCAATGTTGACATCAGTTAGTTCTTAGGGTATGATTTTCATTTTAACTTTATTTTTTGTGCAATTTATATTTCCCAATTATAAAATATAAAAATATCATATACATTAATTATGTATTACTAATATATACTATATTTATTGATTGATATATACTTATTATCTTTATAAAATATAAATTATTGAGTAAAAGCATAGATTTTAAAAAGAACATAGATTTTCATTTTACATGTAAATAAGGAAGCCAAATATGGATCAACACATCATTTTTTTAAATGAAATTTTATTTTTATAGAATTGTACCCATTTTTATATGGAATTTGGATCACTGGAAAAGAGACATGTAACTCAAAAAAAAATCTTTAAATATTTATTATCTGCTCATTTTCAGAAAAAAATTGCTTACCCCTGTTCTAGATCCAGTTCTTTCTCATTTTGTGTAGGGTAGCCAAGAGAATAATTTATGGTCAACATTTCCTTAAAATATATAATCTTACTTTTGCAAGGAATAATGTATCCTAGGATTAAGTTGTTACACAGCCAGTTTAAATTCACAGGGAGGCCCTCCCTGGTGGCACAACAGGTTACAGCGCAGCAGCTTCTGTTTGGGTCACCCAGTCCCCGAGGTGACCCACATGGCACAGCAGACCTCTCCTGACCCAACCGCTACTCCCTTGATCTGCTTGTTCTGATCCCCACTCTGTCTCTGGTGAATCCTCTCACCATCCCTGCATCTCTGGTCTATACCCCAGTTCTGTATGTCCGAACAAATAAATAAATCTTAAATATATGTGTGTGTGTGTGTGTGTGTGTGTGTGTATAATAAAAGAAATTCAGAGGAGACTAATATGTCTATACAAATTTTGACTTCTGCTACATTTTAGTAAAACTATTTAAACAGTAGTTTGTATTTAGTTAAAATATTTTTATTATAATCCAAGCTTAAATAAGCTCTGTGTCTGTCTGTTATGATATTTTCATTTTCTGGCCTTTCTTTTGAAACCTTTTCTGAATAAAAAAAAAAAAAAAACAGATGGGATTCCAGAACTAGAGCAACAGTATGCATAATAGAACTACTTGTTTTTTTTTTTTAAAAAGTAAAAAGAGACAAGTCTGTAGATAACTTAAGATTAATTAAATAGTCCAGGAATTTAATATCTTGTAATATACAGTCTTTATGACAAAAGTTTTGGAACTATGTTTAGTTAGTACTTGGTTATATCTTTATAAAGTTTATTATTAAGTGATACAGCTGAGGGTATAAAGTTATTCTCTTTCAACAAGTGGATTATACAGACATGAAATACTCCAAAGATAGATCAAACTAACAGATAGAGAGAAATGAAATAGCACCAAGAAAAAAATGTTCACCATTTCATTCATTACCTATAAAATACTTATAGATCATTCACAGAATTGTACCTTCTCATAAAGAAAAACACAGAAGGAAAAGTTTGCTTAATAGCAGAGATCATTGCTCACAATATTAACACAGATCCATTGTCCGGGGGCCAAATATCCTTACATAGCATTTGCTCAGAAAGCCACATCAAGCCTGCCCTGCAATGTAGAGAGATCCCTCCATATCTTCTCATTTGATATGATATCTGTTTGATCTTTGGTGTCTCATAAATTCATGATGTCACTAAACAGGACAAGTCTTTTCTTTCTTCATCTACCCCTTCCCTATATTTCTCTTCCTTCATTTTTCTTTTCTTTTTTTTTTTTTTTCATGTTAATATTCTGAGTGAGAGGCCAGCTCTTTGGTACTCGCATCTAGGCAGGGATAAATGTTAGGATATGTAAAAATAAGTTAATAATGGATTATTCTACTTATTAAAGGAACTTCCATATAAATGAAATAGTATATGGGCCTCCCTGGTACCTAAGGGTTAAGTTTCATCACCTTGAAGCTATCCACAGCCACTGCAGCACGAGTTTGATCCCTGGTCAGGTTGCTAACTCAGCTGGTGCAACAGACCCCTTCCTTTCTCATCTGCTCCTCCCCTCAGCAGTGTATTTCAGTCAGTCTGCCTATTCTACTCCCTACTCTATCTCTGGTGAATCCTCTCAACCCTCACCCCTGCATCTCTGGCCTGTACCCTGGCTCTTATATGCATAAATAAATTTTAAAAATAATATATGACCATTCTTAGTGTATAAGACAATTGAAAATAACTTGAAGAGAATTAGTGTGCAATAGAGAGAAGAGAAAGAATAGTTTCCCCATGCAACACCAAGCAGACCTCTCAGTAAACCTGTCCTTTTTGGGGCAGATTTTTCTGTCCACTTATGTCTAAACAAGTGTTCTTTATTTTTCTGTCCCTTCCCCTAATAAACCTTCTCTTTAAATATCACAAATGTCTCTATGTCTTGAAGAAAATCCTGCATGCTTCTGAAAGGGAAGCTCTGGGGAAACCTTTCCCAGGGTGAACCCAAGGACCCGGCACTCCTACTTGTAAGACAAGACAACTGATTTGATCTGTTTGTCTTTGTTTGCTAAAGATTTAAAATAGCCAAGTATTATCTTTATGAAAAGAAACACAGTTTTTTGTTTGTTTGTTTGTTTGTTTGTTTGTTTTTAAGATTTATTTATGCCTACAGATCTGGAGTACAGGTCAGAGGTGCAGGGGCGGTTAGAATCTTCACCAGAGGCAGAATGGGGAGTAGAACGGGAAGATCAATGAAGTACACTGCTGAGGGGAGCAGCAGGCAGGTCAGGAGTGGCAGTGATCAAACTCATGCTGAAGTCACTTTAGCTTCTTAGTGCTGCACTTTAACCCACTGCATCACCAGGGAGGGCCAACAACACAGTTTTTAACTGTTGTTTAATTTAAACCGTCCATTACACTTACTAACAGATTATTATGTTTTCTTCCCTTTATTAGGTGTATTATATATTTATGAGATTTTTATTTTTCAGAATTCATCTATAATTTTAAAATGAAAATTATTAGAAGTGTGAAGCACCCTGCCACCATTAAATAGTAGTGTGCTAAAATTAAATGAACAGAAATATAATAAGCTATGAGATAAAGCATCGTGATGTGATTCTGACATATATTGCCACCTTTAATTTAGGGCTAATGTATGTTGATTTAAACACCAAATTTTATGATACTAACTTATCAGCTGTTTCTTGCAATCACCAGAGTACTCCTGTAACAGGGTGGACCCCAAGGAAAAGGGAAGTTCCAGGTTCCCTGTCCCACCCAGAAGGAGGGCGGAGCTGAGCAAAGATAGAAAAAGAAGGAATCTGAGGAGGAAAGAAGCAGGATGGAGAGCCAGAAGGAGACCTGAGGAAGCCACATGGAGCAAAGGGAGACATGTGAAGAAACCATGTTTATTTCTTGGCCCTCAACTGGTTGAAAACAGATATTGGTGAGAGACCTGTAGGGAGGTTTAATATGGCAGTGTTTATATTGATTTTGATTTTGTGCTTTTCCTCCCAGACTTTTCTGGCCACTTCTGACTCTTCAAAAGGTCCCAGCCAGAAGGTACGTTAGCCTTGTGGTAGGCTTTGAGGCCTTGCTTTGGACCAATCTCTATTGGGTTGACTTTTGCCAATGAAGGGATGGCTAACTTCAGGTTTTTTATTTAGAAATTATGTTCTTTGTCTCTGTATTGTATACTCACTGTGTTATAGGGCACCTCAAATCAGAGAGAGGCACCCCTGAAGCCCCAAAACCTGCCTGCTCTAAGTGGGTTCTGCCATCTGCCGCAACAAGACAAAACATATAAAGCTTTAATGAAAAGTGACTTTAATACAGTGAATATACAATATGAAACACAAAGAATGTAACTTCTAAATCAAACACCTGAAGTTACCCATCCCCTCGTGGGCAAAAGTCAACCCAAAAGGGATTGGCCCAAAGCAAGGCCTGAAAGCCTGCCACAAGACTAAAGCACCTCCTGGCCGGGACCCATGGAAAAGGGTCAGAAATGGCCAGACAAATCTGAGAGGAAAAGAGCAAAATCAAAATCAATATAAACACTGCCATGGTCACCTCCCTACAGGTATCTCACCCACATCTGCCTTAACCAGTCCAGGGTCAGGAAACAAGCCCGGTTTCTTCATCTCATGTTTGCTGCTCCATGTGGCTTCCTTAGGTCTCCTTCTCCATCTGCCTTCCTTCTCTCTTCTCTCTCCTTTTTCTCTGCTCAGTTCCACCCTCCTTCTGGGTGGGGCAGGGAACCTGGAACTTCCCTTTTCCTAGGGACCACCCAGTTACAACTGTATTAAAGTTCCTTTTCATTAAAGTCTTATATGTTTTGTCTTGATGCAGTGGATGGCAGAATCTATTTAGAGCAGGCAGGTTTGGGGATCCAATGGTGCCTCTCTCCCTGCCCTGTAACAATTGAACCAAAATAAATTAAGGAAGATATGAAATAACATATTGAGCTGTTCAATTACAGTGTTATACCTATTTTTTTTTAAAGATTATTTATTCATACAGTAGTGGGGTACAGGCCAGATGAGGAGGGTGAGAGGATTCACCAGAGACAGAGTGGGGAGCAGTATAGGCAGATCGACGAAGTACACTGCTGAGGGGAGCAGCGGGCGGGTCAGGAGAGGTCTGCCACGCCATGTGGTCACCTCCGGGGCAGGCGGGAATCTACTCATGATGAAGTGGCTTAAGCTTCTTAGTGCAGTGATTTAACCCGCTGCACCACCAGGGAGGGCCCTATACCTATTTTTTAATGCTAATTTCAACATTAGTGGAAGTGTGTAGAAATTCTTAAAGTATACTTTTAAAACTATTGTTGAACACAATACTTATAGTTTGTAATTGGTAATACATGTCAAACACACAACCTTTGATCACATGATTAACTAGGAAGGCTTTATAAAAAAATTAACTCCGAAATATGCCAAGATTTGTACACAAGGATGATTTTGATTTATATCAGCCCCAATAAACAAAAAGATGGAATTTAATATAGAGAAGTTACTATTTAGTGACTGAAAGTGCTGAGTTGCAAATCATGTAATCATAAAGTTCACAAGAACAGGGCATCTTCACCTCCCTCCTCTGGAGACAAAAAAAGTTTACCAGAATCTATAGGTTAAATCCCAGCTAGAAGCTGGAATCATGCTTCTAAGTGGGTTCTAGGAGGCCAAAGAAGATGAAGCTGTTGCCAGATGTGTAAACTAAGGCAGAGAAAAAAGTACCCTTTTTCTCTCTTCTACTTCCCAAAGTTACATTAATCAAGTCTAGCCGAAGATTGCTGACGTAGCAGCCTCCCCTAGCCTCCACAACACACATAAACACACTCACAGGCTGTAGGGCTTTCATCCTGAGATACAGAAATTAAGAGTTGAATGGTTCAGAGAGTAAACAGGACGAGATCTGACAAACAAAATCTATTAATTATCATCATGCCAATCATTATTCTACAGCCATATGGTGGAATGAGTAATATGCATCCACAGATTATATACATTGAAAATATGTTCAAGATGCATTTTTTTTAAAAAAAATCACATAGAAAATACTTAACATACTCATACTCATACATACTTTTTATTTAACATTACCCACCTCCTCCCCAACACACAATTTCTTTTAAAAAGCAGGAGGATAATATCTTGGACCAACATGTAATATACATAATGGTTTTATTTTGTTGTATATCTATTACTCTCAGGAGTGATGGAGGGTAAGAATAGAGAAACCAGAAAGGTGGCACCGTAAGACCAGAAACAGGGCTCACACAAATCCAAGCACCTGGGGTGGAGGTAGAAGAAATTAACATAGACATTAACCCAGCTATAGGAACTAAGACCCTTAAGGGCCAAAGCCTAGATCACAAACACAAGACCCAAGCAGGCTTTAAACTGCTATAGGGGCTGTCCAGAAAGATAAGGAGATTGAGCCCTTAGTAGGATCTCCCATCCCTTTCACATTCTATTCAAAATCAACAAACCTAGGCTCACAAGGAGTGAGCCCCTCCCAAAGAGAAGATGTCTGCATCCTACCTGTAACAGACCCAGAGTTACAGGTATGGAGATTGAGCCCACTGTGGAATCTCTTGTCCCTTTCATTTTCTATATAGTTTATTCAAAATCAGCAGCAAACCAAGGGCTCACCAGGAGTGTGCCCCTTTCAAAGAGAAGCCTGTGTCACTGCAATCTCTACACAGTTCTGCCCACTGTGCCTATGCAGATTTTCCTTTCCACCCACTCTTTCCTTGGCAAGGCAGCAGCTTCCTGCCTGTCCGTGACCTGTACCATGCTGGGACTTCTCTTCACTGACCAGCCTTAGCAAAGAGAGCTCTTCTCAAGGCTGCCTGCCCTATTACAAGGCACCCCAATGTAACTGGGTTGCCTGTATGTGGGTCCTCACCAGCAGGCTTAAGATTCAACCATACTGCGGACACACACAAAAAGGTTCAATAATGGGTTTATTTACAAGGAGGAAGAAAGGTAAAGGAACAACCCAGGGAAAGAGAGAGAGAAATAGGCCCTCCATGGTGGCGCAGCGGGTTAAAGCACAGCGCTGAGAAGCTAAAGCCACTTCCGCATGAGTTCGATTCCCGCCTGCCCTGGAGGAGACCACATGGCGTGGCAGACCTCTCCTGACCTGTCCGCTGCTCCCCTCAGCAGTGTACTTCGTAGATCTGCCTGTTCTGCTCCCCACTCTCTGGTGAAGCCTCTCGCCGCCCCTGCACCTCTGGCCTGTACCCCAGTTCTGTATGCATAAATAAATAAATCTTAAAAAAAAAAAAAGAGAGAGAAATACAAGTTAGCTAGAATGTCCTACCAGTTCTGCTGACTTGGACTCCAATAGCACACTGAAAACCAATCAAGAGCCAGACGACTAGCTGCGAACCACCAGGCCAAGAGACCCCCAGAGCCCACATGTCCAGTTTTATTCTAACGTGGCTGCTCAGCTCCACCCTCAGGTCCAAGAGTGTTTCTCCTTGGTATTGATGGGATTTGTAGTTCTAGAATCTGGAGTGGGGGCAGAGTCCATGAAACCTGTATCTGTTACCTAACCATGCAGGCCTCTGTCAGCAAACCTGTCCTTTTGGGGCAACTCTTCCTGCCCACTTGCATTTATGCAAGTGTCTTTTACTTTTCTGCCCTTTTCCCTAATAAACCTGTTCTTTAACTAACACATCTGCCTCATGGAGAAACTTGCCTGGGAAACTAGCTGTGTGCGGCTGAATGGGGAGCTGTGGTAAAACCTTTCCCAGAGTGAACCCAAGGACCCTGCACTCTAAGCCCAAGAATTCCAAAAAATGACATCAAATGTATCCTACTGGATCTGCACCATAGCATGCTGAAAGCTGGCAAAAACCAGGCACCTCCCAGTTCTCTATCTCTCTGGTTATATACAAAACCTAGCTGCTAAACTCCACCCTTAGTTTCCAGCAATTCTCCCTGAGGTGATGATGACATTAAGAGATTTGCAATCCTGGTACTTGGGCTCTCTTTGTCCTATGGTGGGGGTAGCATTGTCCATAAAACCTGAGTTTGTGGCGTTCCCTCAGGACATCCTCTTCCCCCACAAGAAACTCTGCAAATCTTTCCCAAAATTTGCTTTCAACATTTTTTTATTTTATTTTTGGATGTTTCTTAACTTCTCAGTGAGTTAGTGAGGGCTCCATGGATTCACTCTTGGAAAGGTTTCACCAGAGCTACTCTTTCAGCAGTACACAGCAAATTTCCCAGGCAAGTTTCTCCATGAGACAGAGACATTAGTTAGTCATATTTAAGAGCAGGTTTAGTAGAGAAAAAGGCAGAGGAGTAAAGGACACTTGCATAGGCACGAGCAGGCAGGAGGAAGAGCTGCCCCAAAAGGGACAGGCTTGCTGAGAGACCTGCATGGGTAGCAGACAGGTGGCCTTAGGAGAGCAACCTCAGCTGAGGGAAGTCAATAAAGGGAACTCCCCATATGGTACAGGTCACAGGCAGGCAGGAAGCTGCTGCCCAGCAGAAGGAGAGAGAGGGTGGAGAGAAGCAGCTGCATAGCCACAGTTGGGCCGAGGGCTGCTGCCCTGTGCTGGTGCAGAGACTGCCCTGATACAGACATCGTTTCTTTGGGAAGGGCTCACTCCTTGTGAGCCTAGGTTTGTTGATTATGGATAGAATGTGAAAGGGACCGGAGATCCTACTAAGGGCTGAATCTCCTTATCTTTCACCTTTTGGGTCTGTGTTCTAGATGCACCTACAGCAGTCTGCCACCTGCTTGGATCTTATGCTTTGTAATCTAGGCATTGGCACCCAAGGATCTTGGCTTCTATGCCTGGGTTAGTGGCCATGCTGATCCCTTCTACACCCAATTCCCTGTGTGATGCTTCCTTACTATTACTTCCTTCATCCTTAAAAAATGTCATCATAGGCCCCCCCTGGTGGCGCAGCAGGTTAAAGCACTACACTAAGAAGCTAAAAAGCCACTTCTGCATGAGTTTGATTCCCGCCTGCCCCGGAGGTGACCACATGGCGCGGCAGACCTCTCCTGACCCACCCGCTGCTCCCCTCAGCAGTGTACTTCGTCGATCTGCCTGTTCTGCACCCCACTCTGTCTCTGGTGAATCCTCTCACCCTCCACATCTCTGGCCTGTACCCCAGTTCCATATGAATAAATAAATCTTTAAAAAAAAAAGTCATCATTAATAAAAAAAAGTCATATTTTCTATATAATGGAGGGAGGGCTATAAAGGAGGCACCACAAGATTGACTCACACAGGGAGTTGGGGGTAAAAGGGATTAGTATAACCTTGACCCAGGCATAGAAATCAAGATCCTTGGACACCAATGAGCTAGATCAAGGACCCCACATAAAGTCCAAAATGACATGCTATAGACTGGCAGATCACATTCTCCCTCTTTTGAAAGCCAGAGCATCTCTCTCACCCCCTGTATGCCATGAGCTCACATAGTCTCACCATCACTAGCCTTCTTCAGTGATTGTTCATAAAGCCTTTTGCAAAAAGAGTCTCAGCTAGTCTTCTGGACAAAACAAGTGTGTAATTTTGATGTGTTAGGGTGTGTAGTCCCAGTACCTCACTTAGAAGCAGTTTTTTCCTTCCCACAATTTCAAACATCTTTTAAAAATTTAATTAAAAGATCTTTGAAATAACTGATAGAAGGCTTTCCATTCTTAGTGTGTTTTTTATTTTCCATAGTAGTGAGAATAAGCAAGCTTCGATAAAGGGAAATAAGCTAACATGTTCATGTTTTGACATGTCAAGTTTTATTATTTTAATGAAATTTCCAAGTGGAGATGTCTTGTCTGAAAATGGAGTTACAGAAGTAGATTAAATTTAAAATCTAAAACAGTGAAGGTTGATTCAACAATATCTTAGGAACTGTGAAATCATTCAGAATTTCTTATTGTTGTTAGAAATAAATTAGATTGTCAATTGCCTCAGGACATGTGTTTTTCATTTTTTAAAAAAGAATTAATGGAATGTATTTATACCACTCAATCTTAGTTAAAAATATTTTTATTAAAGGGAATAGGATTTATCTTCTTGAATTTTGCTGCTTAGTACATACTATAAGATTTGTAAATATTATCTAATGTGCGCTTACGAAAGAAAATTTCATTTTTTTCTCTGTTTTCTTTTTTTTTTAATTCAAGTAACGATGATACAGTGAAACAGAACAGGTATCTCTTCCTTCCCATCAGATAAGCATTCCTTCTTTTTTTTTTTTTTTTAAGATTTATTTATTTATGTATCCAAGAACTGGGGTACAGGCCAGAGGTGTGGGGGGTGAGAGGAGGATTAACCAGAGACAGAGTGGGGAGCAGAACAGGCAGATCCAGTAAAATCCACTGCTGAGGGGAGCTCGGGCTTGTCAGGAGAGGTCTGCTGCACCACGTGTGTCACCTCTCTGGCCGGGAATTGAACTCATGCTGCAGTGGCTGTGGAGAGCTTCATAGTGCTGTGCTCCAACCCATTATGCCACCAGGGAGGAACCCAGATAAGCATTCCTATATACTGAATTTAACAAGTTTTTCTTCTACCATTCTAAGGGAAAAGAAAAATGTCCCTAAAAGGAGAATAAGGAAGTTAAACAGTAGGCATTAACAAGGCAAGATGGTGTCCATCTGAAATCTCCTGCATTGAGAGGAAAAGCCCATACTTGCCCATCTCCCTTTTTCTTTCAAACATGAGTTCACTGCACTCCTCATTTTGTCTACAAATTAAACTACATTCTTTCTCCTCAAACTCTGCTTCCTTTTATTGAAGAAAACTGAGGTCAGCATTTGTTATCATTGGTTTATAACAATATATAAGTTTTAGATGTGTAGGCAACCAAACTTATCACCTGTGTATACTACTGTATATTGTCACCAAAAGTCTAGTTTACATTCCATCATCATTTTCATCATTTTTTTCCCCCTGCTAAACACAGGAATGTAGCAGTGTAATTGTCATAGAAAAGAAAGGTTCTATATCCCCTGTCCAGGCTAACAAAGGTGGACCTGTGAAGGGAAGTTGGAAGGAAAAAAAGAAGAGACTGGAGATGACTTGAGAAAGCATGTCAGCAGAGTGACATGTGAAGGAAAAAAACACACTTGCTTTTCACCTTGGACTTGTATCAGGGACTTGGGGGCATGGAAAGAGAAACTTGAAAGAGACTTGGGTGAGAGACCAGTGGGGAGGTAACAATGGCAGCCTTTACTGTGACTTGTAATTTTGATACAGTAAATGGGCTCTCAGATAAGAATTTGTGGATTTGCCTTCTTTGACAAATTTATGACAGAATTGGTTTTCCCAGAGCTCTTAATTGATTATGAGTTTGTTTTCCTTGCAGTTCCTCTTCCTTCACAGGTTTAGGTTTAAGGAAAGGAATCCCAAACAAAAGCAAATGGTGGGAAAGCTTGCTGACACCGACTTCTCTTCCTCCCTGTGCTGCCCCTGCCCCCTCCCCATTAGTCTTGCTGATTCCCCATTTTTGTTTGTCTTTGTGTAAATAAGGGCTGGTGCCCCCTCCCTCCCCTTTGGGGACACTTGCCCACCTCCCCTTTTCTTTGTTGAACATCGTATAAATAACCCTACATCTTGCCAAAGAGGAGGACGGTGGGTTTCGGACATGAGTCTGCTGCCCTCCTCATTTGTCGACAAATAAAACCACTTTCCTTTTCCTCAAACTCTGCTTCCTTTTGTCTGCTGAGGGAAACTGAGACCAGCGTTCGGTAACAATTTGATTTTTCTCTTTTCACCCCAGACTTGTCTGACCCCTTCTCCTTTCCTGTGAGTCCCCATCAGAAGGTACCTTAGCCCTGTGGCAGACTTTCTGTCCTCAGTGGCCCTGCTTTGTGCCAACCCTATTTAACTGTGCATTTATACTCATGAGTAACTTATTTAAAAACACTTTAAATTATTTCTCTTCGCATTTCTCTATTGCACACTAATTGTATTAAAGTACTTTCATGTTGAAAGTTTTATGTACCCAGAATATGTTTGACTTTATGCAGTGGCAGAACCCATTTAGAGCAGATGGCTTTGGGGGTCCCAAGGGTCCCCTCAGTCTGCTACTAACAGAAACATTATTTTTATTTGAAAGCTTGAGACATATTATGATGTCAGTTTTGGAGTCAGTGAGTTTGGAGTGTGGAGTCCTTGGGTTCACTCTGGAAAAGACTTCACCTCTTTCAGGGCACACATTTGAATTCCCAGGTAAGTTTCTCCATGAGACAGAGTGGTTAGTTGAATTTAAAGAGTGGGTTTATTAGGGGAAAGGGCAGAGGAGTAAAGGACACTTGCATAGACACAAGCAGGCAGGAAGAGCTGCCCCGAAAGGAACAAGTTTGCTGAGAGCAGCCTCCGTTGAGGGAGGTCAGTAAAGGGAATTCCCCGCCTGGTACAGGTCATGGGTAGGCAGGAGGCTGCTGCCCTGCAGAGGGAGAGAGTGGCATAGTCACAGGTGGGCAGGACTGCTGCCCTGGGGCCAGTGTAGAGACTACCCTGATATAGACAGCTCTCTTTGGGAGAGGCTCATTCCTTGTGAACCTTGGTTTCTTCATTCTGAATAGAACCTGAAAGGGACCAGATATTCCGCAATGGGCTCCAACTCCTTATCTTTCACCTGTTGGGTCTTGCTTTAAAAGTACCTACTGCAGTCTGCTACTTGCTTGGATCTAGGCCTTGGTGCCTGAGGATCTTGGTTGCTATGGCTGGGTCAAGGTCTATGCTAATCCCTTCTACCCCCAACTCCCTGTGTGAGTCGGTCTACTTCTGTTCTATTCTTTCTTCCATCATACAAGATAGAATAAATATCAGTGGTTCTCAAGAGGAATCTTTGGTGTAATAATATAAGAAATAATGCCAAAACATTTTATTGAACTGGATCCCTAGAATGTTGAGAAAAAGAAAAAAAAA
>NW_004567132.1:19431439-19453912 GCF_000260355.1 Condylura cristata | reverse complement strand
GGGGTCAGGAGAGGTCTGCCATGCCATGTGGTCAACTCCGGTGTCAGGCAGGGATTGAACTCTTGCTAAAGTGGCTTTAGCTGTTTAGAGCTGTGCTTTAACCGGCTGCACCACTAGGGAGGGCCCTCCACCAAGATTTAATTCCTCACTTAATTGCACAATAGTTTCAGGCTCTCAAAAATACAAATTTAAGCTAATCAATCTGATGTATCCTGGTCAGCACCAGTGCTGTAATCTGTAAGACAAGACCTTACACCTTCCCTCTGGCCTTTCCTTGAGGTAAAGTAGGTTTGCCTAAAAAAAAAAAAAGCTTTCTTTTCTTTTGCTAATAATGCTGAACCATCCTTTGTGTGACTGTTCCACAGCCTCAAGGCTCAAGGGAGCTTTCTTTTGGAATGTGGTATTCATCCTATGCATAAATCATTTAATAAAACCAATTAGTTAAAGTTAACTTCATTTGGAATTTTTTTCTTTTTTTTTTTTTTTTTAAAGATTTTTCATATTTATTTACTCTTACAAGAACTGGGGTGTAGGCCAGAGTTGGAGGGCTGGGGAGTGAGGGAGGAGATTCACCAGAGACTGAGTGGGAAGCAGAACATGCAGCCTGACTGAAATACACTGCTGAGGGGAGCAGCAGTGAGACTTGAGAGGTCTGCTGCATCATGTGAGTCAGTTCTGTGGCCTGCAATCAGGTGCTTCAGTGGCTGGTGATACCTTAATAGTTCAGAGGCTTTAACCCCTGCACCATTGGATTTCTGTAATTTAAGATATGTGAAGATAAACCACCAGGATTTCCTGGAATTTTGGAGTTGATGTGGATAATTTAAGATTAGAAACATATATTTGGTTTTCATCTTTTTTTTTTCTTGCATTGAGCTGCTTGGAATTTCTAATTGTTGAGAGCAAGGGTTCAGGTATCTTTTGTTATGTTAGTGGAGTGACTAGGGGAAACACCTAGGGTTGATTGTCAATGAAACCAACCTTATCCTAACAGATTTGAAACTCTCAGTCCCTTGAGCTCTAGGAAGGCACAAAGGCTAGGATGAACCCAATCACCAATGATTTTGACAACATGATAGCTACAGAAAGAGGAGGTCCCAGGATCCCTGTCCCACCTGTTGAAGGTTGCGCTGAAAAGCTAAAAGGGAACAATAGAGGGAATTGAAGAGAGGAAGGTGAATGAAGGCCTGGCAAAAGCACATATAACAGAGAAATGTGGAACAAAAAATCTGCTTGCTTCTCAGCCTTTGACCTGTACCAAGAACTTGGGGGGACATAAAAGAAGACACTTGAAGGAGACAGAGACCTGGGTGAGAGACTTGTGGGGAGGCTGACAATAGCAGCTTTTATCTTGTATTTTGATTTTGCCTTTTCCTTCCAGACATGTCTGCTCCCTTCTGTCGCGTGTTGTGGGACACTACCAGAATTTTTTAAGACTTGTGGCAGGGTTTTAGGCCTTAGTAGCCCTGGTTTGGGCCAAATCTGTTTGACTGGGCATTTAGTCATGAGGGGATGATAAATTTGGGTGCTTCACGGAGTTAAGTATTTCACTGTTTTATCCCGGCTTCTGTGACCAGCTGCAAGAAAGAAAGACGGGAGACAGAAAGGCTGAGCAAGTAGAGTTTATTGCTCCCAGACAGCAGCTGAGCCAGAACCCTAGGGTGGAGTTTGCAGCTGCTGCCAGTACTATAGGGGAAAAGGTTCTCTTATATAGATTCTAGGTTCACATTCCAAAGGGGAAAAGGGTTGCTCATCACTGTGCCCCCTGATGCTAGGCCCAATTCCTCCCACCTGTATCTCCTAGATGCTAGGCCCAGTTAATTATCAAACTTAGATGTGAGGTCCATTTCATTATCACCTTCAGCTAGTGCCATACTGGATACAAGGTCAGTTTATTACCACCTTATCAAGCTTGGATGCAGGGCTCAATTCTTTACTGCCCTAATTCAGTCCTTGTCAGTAACGTTTACCATCATTCTTCCTCTCATCTTCTTTCACACACTTATTGCGTTAAAGTTGTTTTCTGTTGAAGGTCTTACTTACCAGGAGTATGTTTTGTCTATATGTGGCAGGTAGCAGAACCCTTTTAGAGTTTTGGGGGTCTGGGTTTGCTTATCTGCCTACTAACGGATTCAGACAACTTCTAAGTTTATGTACATGTGGACATGTGAGGAGAATGGAGAAAGAGGGCATGGAAGTCCCTCTTTCCTTCCCAAATACTTTGCTCTGCATTTTTCTCTAGCCGGCAGTTCCTGGATTACATTATATAATAATAAACCAGTAACCTAATAAATAAAATATTGCTTTGAGTCATGTGAGATGTGAGTCACTCTAGTAGATCAGTCAAACCCAAGGAGGCGGGTCAATCTTAGAATCTCTGATTTATAGCTGTCAAAAACACAGATAACAATCTGGGCTTGATACTGGCTTCTGAGAGAGTGGGATGACTAGAAAGTTTCCCCTGGAATGGTGGTTTTAAGAACATGGCGCTGATTATGGCTTTCATTTATTACTTTGTCAAGTGAAATGTGAAAGAGAAATTAGGGTTTAGGAAAATACATATGAGTTTGTGAAAAATTGGAATTTGGATAGTTTTTTTTTTTTTAAGATATCACAAAGGGTGTTATTGTAGGGAAAGCAACAGAGAAAACAAGGTTGGCTTGGGATACTTCAACATTAAGGCCTTTGAGAGAAAAAGAAAAAAAAATTGACTGAGAAGGGATAGTGAATTAATTACTTAAACAGGTAACTGTTGTATTAGAAAATAAGTATAAAATCAGTGATGCAGTTTCCAATGTTTCAAATGTCCTTAAAATAGCCATGCTATATTGATGTTGCAATCATGAAGTTACTGATGGCCTCAGGATGAACAATGAAATGGTGCAGGTAAAAAAAATGAATTCAGAAGAGTAGTATAGACACTGAATAAAGACAGTCATTTTAAGGAATTTGCTACAGAAAGGAGAGAGAAATGGGTTATACATGGAATAAAAGTAGGAAAATAATAGCATATTATTTCTATAGAATTGGAGAGATAACAACACATTTCTATGTTGAAGTATACAATTTAGTGAAGAAGGAAAATTGACAAAGCAGATGAGAGGGAAGATTTCTTGCAGTCATTTCCTCAAGTAACTGAGGGGATGAGGTCTAGTATATAAGGGGAGATTCTGGCTACTTATAGAGCACAGATGGTTCACTATAGTAACAGGTGGGAAGGTAGATATAATGGGTGCAGATGGTGGAGAGTTGGGAAATGAAGTTGTGGGAGTTTGTGGAACTTTGGTTCTGATTGCTTAATTTTTCTCAGTGAAATGGAAAAAGTTCATCAGCTGAAAATGAGCATGAGATTTGTTGTAGGTTTCAGATTAGAGAAAAAGTGAAAAATGGTTATCTAGGGAACTGATAGAAATTATGATAAGAGAAACGGTTTCATTGTTGTATAGTATATAGAGACGACTTCTTATACTAGTCATGATTTAAAGTGGGCTTGTGTGTGTGTGTGTATGTATATATATATATACATACACACACACACACACACACAAAATATATAGCTTTTCTCTCCCTACAGATACTTTTTGTTAACTTGGATGTAGGTGTAAAGTAGGAGGACTTATATTTAATCAGTATTATGATTTTAGCAAGTGAGCATGATGATACAAGAGTCAATCTGAGGGTGGAGACACTGGGGATATTTGCAAAGAAGTAATTCTAATGAGCATGGGGTTGAAATAAGTAGAGAGGGTCAGGGTAGTGAAATGGTAAGTAGATTTAGTTTGTGCATGGGGTAAGCATTGTGCTGTCAGGGTGATAGAGGCAGTGAAGATATATACCTGTAAGGATGTATACTTATAGTTCACAGTCATGAATGAGATGTACCAGATGAACTTTATGGCAGTGTTCTAGTTATTGAAGAAGAAAAACTGTCATACACAATCATGGAATATTGAGACTGGAAGTTGGGCAAAGCCACTGAAGGAGAGGGAAAGGAGAGGAGCAGTCAAGAGTACTGGGAAACTCATCTATGTGTAAATCAACTTCACTAAAATTAAGAGAAGAGTCACATTAGAAAGATTAGAAGTGACCCAGAAATTGAACCCATTAAGAAATTAAGTCATCAGTGTTATACATTACACTTGGATTTGTAATTGTATAATTATTTAGGCATTTGGTAGTTGCATCGTGATTATTCAACACTAGTCCATGTGTTGCCCCAAACCTCATGTTGGGAGTTTAAACTACTGCTTAATCTTGCTGTCTCAACAACTATTTTGTGTGGCTTGGTCATCTGAGAGCTCCTTGAAATACATTGACCCTTCTCAGGAGTGTATGCCCTGATCAATAGCTACACACACATTGTAAGTTCTTGATAAGACTTTCTCAATACCCAAAGGGGTAAATTGTCTCTCCTGCTTTCCAGTTCCTCCTTCCTGCGCATTCCTTAGATAAGACCCTCACATTTCTTACTAAAATCAAATCCCTTTCTGGAGTAAACAAATCTAGCCTAGCCCTGAAACCCTAAAATTGTTCTACCCACAATCGCTAAAAAAAGGCAACACTGCTCTCACTCTATTTGCAAATATTCTTGACCTCCCTATGAAACCCTCGAGGCAGGCCCGGCATCTCCTCCATAAACTTGTCTATTTCACTTTCCCTTGTGATCTCTGTTGCATGATGACTCACTACCAGACACTCCACCTGGGCTCTCCTTAACAAACATAATTTGATAATCAAGATATCTCATTATTTTAATCATTTCTAAATTTCAATTTTATATTTTTATGGATATTCTGTTTCTATTTTTAATCATTTTTCTATGGCTTTATTTTATTTTATTTTATTTTACTCACCATGACTTTTAGACTCTCCTGAATTATTCTGTTTAATAGTTTAACAAATTACCATAGACTTTTAAGGTGGGTACTTGTTACAAAATTCTGAAGCTTGAATTCTTACAAATATTTTAGACCTATCATCACATTTGAATGGTGATTTAATTAAGTATAGAATCATACATTTTCCCTAGACTACATTTATAAGCTCATTTCATTACATAAAGTATAGTGTATAAATCTGGCATTTGTTTTCTTGTAGTTAATATACATTTCCTGTATGAACTTAGAATAAGATTATTCATATTTTCTAAGTATGTTATAGTTGTCTAGGTTGGGTTCTAATTTATCTTTTTCTGTTTGTAATTCTGAGGTTTCTTACCACATCCATACAGTGTCACCGTTAGCTCTCTTAATATTATGGTTTGCTTTTCCTTACCATTTATTATGATTTTTGGTTTTTTTCTAATTATTTTTAACATAAAAAAAACTATTTCAAAGTGGGAATTTTATCAATTTTCTTTGCAGTCCTTACATTATCAGTTATATCAACATTTCTCTGCTTGTATTGTGATTACCATGTATCATATATTTTATGTTTCACAAAAATAATATTTTAATATTGATTCACTTTAGATTTCAGGGGCAAACTCTGTTTAATAGAAATGGTTCCCAACTTATGATGGTAACACTTACCTTTTGTTGGCTTCAAGACAGTATGAAAGCAGTACCCATTCAATAGAAATCATTGTTCACATTTTGAAATGATATTCATAGCAAGTTTACAGATTTAAGAATAATGCTGGGATGTCAATGACTTTCCTGTATATCAGCAATGAACATTTGAAATTTAAAGTGAAAAGCAATAAACATTTATAATAGTCTCAAAAATTAAAATCTTAGGTACAAATCCAAAATAAGAACAAGACCTTTAAATGAAAATCTATAAAGCTAAAAAAGGTTAAGAATATTGGTTTGTGGGCCCTCCCTGATGGCACAGCAGGTTAAAGCACTGCACTAAGAAGCTAAAACCACTTCCACATGAGTTCGATCCCCGAATGCCCCGGAAGTGACCCACATGGGATGGCAGACCTCTCCTGACCCGCCCGCTGCTCCCCTCAGCAGTGTACTTCATCTATCTGCCTGTTCTGCTCCCCACTGTGTGTGTGGTGAATCCTCTCACTGTCCCTTCACCTCTGGCCTGTATCCAGTTCTGTATCCATAAATAAATAAATCTTAAAAAAAAAAGGAAAGAATATTGGTTTGTAACATTAAATAAATTTCTGCTAGAAAACATCAAAATCAGCGTCTATAGACAATATATCAAGTTTGTCACCAAAGTCCACTTTCCATCATCACCAGAATTGACAACATTTATCCATTTTATCCAAACCTAACCCCTTCTGCTCTGGTAATTACCAATCTGTTTTACTGTATCTAAAGTTTGTTTTGTTTTGTTTTTTCCTTTACTTTGTCTCTTTACATTCTACAGGTCAATGAAATCATATAGTATTTGTCACTTTTCATCTAGCATTCCATTTAGCATAATACTTCCAAAGTTCATCCATATTGTAAAAAAAATGGCAATATTTCATTAGTTTTATGGTTGAAAATATTCCATTACACATACACTTTATTCATTTTTTTTAAAGATTTATTTATCTATTCATACAGAACTGGGGTACAGGCCAGAGATGCAGAGAGTGAGAGGATTCACCAGAGACAGAGCAGGGAGCAGAACAGGCAGATTAATGAAGTACACTGCTGAGGGGAGCAGCGGGCGGATCAGGAGAGGTCTGCCATGCCATGTGATCACCTCTGGGGCAGGTGGGAATAGAACTCATGCGGAAGTGGCTTAAGCTTCTTAGTGCTGTGCTTTAACCCGCTGCGCCACCAGGGAGGGCCTATTCATTATTTTTGATGGACATTTAAGATAGTTCCTTGTCTTGATTGTTGTAAATAATTCTGTACATGTATCTTTTAGAATTTGTATATTTATATGCTTTAAGTAAACACCCAGAAATAGAAAAGCTGAATTATATAGGAGTTCTATTCTTAATGTTTTTGAAGAATAGTCCATTCTGATTTTTTTTTTTCATAGTGGCTGTAACTAATTTACATCCCCACCAACAGAGGGAAAGTCCTCACAGACTTTTCTTCTTAGAGACTACTCTATTACCTTAACTCAAGTCATTTTTTCCAAGACATTTCCCCTCAGAAGACATTTCTCCTTATAGCCTTTGCTCATCCTGGACATAATTACTTATAGGTATACCTCTTCATCAATAGGTCTTATCATAGATATATCTTTTTCAACAAATATCCTCAGATTCTTCTCCTCATAGACACATCCCCTTAAATATATGTTCACAGCAATTTCTCCAGTTTTTCTTCGCTGATATTTTGCTACAAATATGCTTTTATGAGATAGTTTTCTCCTCAAACAGAACCTTTTTTCAGACATTATAAACAAAAGACCCATTTTTCCCCCCAGAGATTTACACTTCCCTTCACATTTTCATTCCAACACACACTTTTCTCTTCCAACAAACTATTTTCTTCTTCTGTAAGTCACTCCTCTCCTCAGATAGAAAATGTTCTCCTCAAACATTCTTCTCAGACATTCTTCTCCTACAGATTTTTTTTTTTCCTCAGTTAGTGTCTCCTGAAATACTCAGGACTTTTTTCTCAGCTGAAGACATTTCTCCCCACACGGTTTCTCTCTCAGACAAATACATTTCTCCTTTTACTGTGACTTTTCTACTCAAACACTGATTTTCTGACACATGCTTTTTCCCCTCAGGGTCATTGTTTTTCAGGTCTTTTCTCAGAAAAATTGTTTCCCTCTGACAATTACTTTTTTTCTTAGACACTTTAACCTTAGATACTTTTCTCATCAGAATATTCCCTTCAACAATTTTCTCCTCTGACAAATTCTTTTAACCTCAAACATTTTTTTTCTCTATATGGAGATTTGAGAAGAATCTGAGTAAAATGTCAGAGGTGAAATAATGTATGTGTAGATATGTGTCTTGAGATGAAAAAATTCTGTCTATGTAGAAAGATGTCTGAGAAAAGAATGTCCTAGGACAAATGTGTCTGGAGAAGATGTGTTTGATATTTCTGAGATGAAATATGTCTGTCTGAGGAGAAAACTGTCTATGTTGCAAAAGTGTGTAGAGAAAAGACTGTTTTGGAGAAAACTAAGGCTGAGAAAAAAATCTGAGTAAAAAGTATGTGGAAGCAAAGTTCTTGGGAGAAATGTCAGAGGAGTAATTTTCGAGAGATTTACATGAAATAGCTATGTAAATATGTTCATGAGAAGAAAAAATTGTGTGAAGACAGTTTATATGAAAAATGCATTAGAGGTAATGTCTATGAATATAATAGTACATGAGGAAATATCTGTGAGCAGAAAAGTGTATGAGGAAAATATGGAGAGATTAACCTATGAGTGAACAGTCTGTGAGTGGAAATTCTAAGAGAAGAAAGTCTAGGGGAAGAAAAGTCTAAGAGTATTCTGAGGAGAATTCTGAGGAAAAAAATCTAGAATAAATATCTGACATATGTATGTACATACATGTTTGAGGAGAAAAATATCTGCAGAGAATTGTTTCTGAGAAGAAAAAAAATCGGTGAATGGAACATTCTGTGAAAAGGAAATTGTGCAAAGGTTTGTACTTTTAATGAAATTATAAATTGTTACAGTTGGTATGGAAAAATATATGGTGGTTCCTAAACAAATTAGCATCATTGCTTATCGGAAACAAGAAAAGTCAAATTACAAGAATATAGGATTTTCACACTTATGAGAATGGTAAGAAATAATAAGCTTTAGTGAGAATATACATAAAATGGAAACTTATGCACTGTTGTTGGGAATATAGACTGGTTCAGGCTTTATGGAAAACAGTATGGAGTTTTCTCAAAACATAAAAAATTGATCTTCCATAAAATCCAACAATTCAACTCTTAAGTATTTATTCAAATAATGCAAAAACTCCAATTTAAAGGGATATGTGCACTATTGACATCAGCCAAGTTAAGGATATAACCCACATCCCTAAGGACAGGGGAATCAATTAAGAAGACATGGTACACAAACACAATGAAATACTACTTAGTTATACAAAGATGGAAGTTTACTACTTGCATTCACATGGATGAAACTGGAGTGGATTATGCTAATCAAAATATGTCAGGAGAAAGACAATATCCCATACTTCCACACACACTTGTATGTATGTGGGGGGCAGGGGGCAGGGACACCAATGACTGATAGAGGACTACAGATGCCTTGATGGTAAGAGTGGCTGGTGACATCTTAAGAGGTGTGATTTTTTTTTTTTTAAAGATTTATTTATTTGTACATACAGAACTGGGGTACAGGCCAGAGGCTCAGGGGTGGCGAGAGGCTTCACCAGAGACAGAGTGGGGAGCAGAACAGGCAGATCAACGAAGTACACTGCTGAGGGGAGCAGCGGGCGGGTCAGGAGAGGTCTGCCATGCCATGTGGTCACCTCTGGGGCAGGCGGGAATCGAACTCATGTGGAAGCGGCTTTAGCTTCTCAGTGCTGTGCTTTAACCCGCTGCACCACCAGGAGGGCCAGAGGTGTGATTTTTACTTCTGAATTACAAACAGTCCTCTAAAGAATTGCCTTAATAAAATAAAAATAAAAGGAAAAAGAGCATTAAGTCTGAATAAAGCAGGAGGAGGGAATACCCAAGATAGATATCAGAAAGAACAGTTACTTCAAATATAATATAAAAAAATCTACATTTACTTATACCTAACTTGCCATTTAAAATTTTCTAATTATTTACTAATGTTTCCAGTTCCCTTTCACTTAATTAACATTCATTTATCTTATTGTATATTCCTTTTTGACAATAGCTCCATCTGAAATACTCATGGGTCTAAGTTAGCTGCTGATTAGTTTCTGTTTATTCTCTAAAGTTTTCATTTACATTTATTTTTTCAGAGATCTGTTGGTGACCTGAACAATCTGGTTTGAAGCTATATTCCTCCAGAGATAATTTTTAGCTGCTTCTGATTAATTCATTGGGGACCACTAACTAGGAATCTCTTCAGGTGATTTCTGGGCTTATGATTTTCAGAACACAAAAACATGTGCATTCACATCCTACATAAACATAGAACAAGGCTGTAGTTACAAATGCTTATGGGAGACTGCCTTTATTTTCCATTCAGATGCATAGCCAAGTGAAAATATTGCAGGACGGAAGATATTTTTTTAGCTTTTCCAATAGCCTTAAAGAATGTCACTTCCATCTCCTCCGTTACTGGTGGCTTAGGGATTTTTGTCAGCAAATATCTTCTGGAAAACTCTGTTTCATAATAGTTTCACTGGCTAGTTTTCCCTTACTTTCTTATGACCCAAACTTGTATGCTTGTTTTTGTAGGGAAGGATAGAGATTTAGTATTTTATCCAACATTTTCAAGTGTTCTTAGCTTAGGAAGTATTCAGAATATATAGTCTGCTATTTTTCTGAGGTCTGTAAATTCCACTGATGTCTAGTTTGTAGTATTATGGATGAGAAGTCAATTCCTATGCTGACTCTTTTATACATAAAACTCCTCTCTGTAGATTATGATTTTTTCTCTTTATCATAGGAGTTCATAAATTGCACCAAGATCAAGTGGACTTTTTTGTTAGTGTATTTGACACTTATACTTTTTAATCTGAAAAACTAAGTCATATTGAGAAATGTATTCTCATTAATTTGTCCTCAATTTATTATTTCTTCTTCTATAATCAATCATTTCCTTTCAGAAACTCTTTTTATTTTTCATTTCTTTTCTATACAACATACTTTTCTTTGCAAATAGTTCATGTGTGGTTTTCATATCTCTAGATAAATCTCCCTTTCTACAACAACTATACTTTTCTATAGTGATTTCAATTTACCATTGTCATTATTTATTTTGTTTGCCTAGTCTTTCTATTACTATTATCTCTTTGCTTTAGTTTATGAAATTTACATAGCATATTCCAGAAGATAATTTCCTAAGATATGATATTCTGAATACAAAAGAGTGTCTCTTCTTGGTTCTACAATGTTATTTGATGAGTCCTGGGCTCTAACTTGTTATGGTTACTTTAAAAAATATTTACAGTAATATTCTATTATTTCTTGGTTTCACAATGCAAAGCAACAAGTTGATGATTATAGCCCCTGGGCAATTTCCAGTCTTTAAATGGTTTTCTCTGATCTCCAAAAGTTCATCTCTATGACCTAGTGTTAAAAGATGTTATTTTTTCTTCATACTTTGAACAAATCAAATATTCTAAAATTTACATCAAGCTATGTTTTTTTTTCTGCTTCCTGCTCTCAAATCACTTCCCAAAGAATAACTTTGTGTCCTTTAAATAAGTAGTTTTTAGGGCCAGCATTATTTTGACAATATGAGACCATGTGCTATATCATATATGTGAATGCATATGGAGCATATTTTAATAAAATGTATTTAATATCATGCATGTTACATGTATGTGTGCATAGATTTTCTATACCTATAGCTATACTACATATTACTAAAGGAATAAAAGGGCCAAGTACAAATAGGAAGAAGTAAACAAATTCTGGCTATTCAAGAGTCAGAGATTCTTACAACTGTACTTATTACTCAGTTTCCTTATCACTGCTGTAATAGGATTTCTGAAATCTTCACTATGTGTTGGAGACCAGCTCTAACTATTGAGGTGTCTGGAGGCAAGACAGGCAGGACCCTAAGATGAGAAGGCTTTGGTGAGCGGAGATTCCTAAAAAGGGGGAAAAGGAGAAAAAGGGGAAAGGGGAGTGAGGAAGACACGGGAGTTGGAGTTGGGTGCAAGTCTTCCTGCTCATCTTTTTGCAGGTCTTTATTTATACTGTGTAGCAAGATTTAGTTACAATAATGCATCAAGTAAGTTAATAAGAAATCAGCATAAAAGTTTTAGAGGAAGAGGGGAACAATGCATCCTCTTCCTGCTACTTTATGGCACACTATACTTTGTGATAGCTTTCATGTATACGGATGTTTAACTATGACTTTAAAGGATCAGGGTCTGGGAAAGGATGAGATGTTAGCAAAGGATTTAGGGGTCCTAGGGAAGGAATAAATTATGTTAGCATAGTCGTCAGTGATAGCCTAAAGAGAAGCTAATGGCTAACTTAAGGTTAGCAGAGAGTAGCTAGTGTTTGTTTAGGAAGAGGTTAAATAAGACTAGCAGAGAGTAGTTAGTGATCACTTTAGGAAAAGAGTAAATTAAGAAGAAGTCACATAGTTATGCATTAAGCAAAACCTGTGTTGATAATGTTAGGAAATTGTCCATGGGTCCTTATGCCCTGAGAGTTATCTAAGAATGGCTTTTTGTCAAAAGACCAAGGAAGCTTTCCAGGAGGCTTGATGCTCCGGGATCTTCTCTCTCCAAAAGCTTGCCTTTGTCTTCAGTCAAAGGAATTTCCTGCCCAGTAGCAGCTCAGCTTGTACTTTGCCCAGGCCAGGTAGCCAATTTAGAGCTAAGGCGATCCAGTTACAAACTGATGTTGCTACAATATTTTTTGATATTATGATTATACAAAAAAGAGAGGTCATAAACATAAGTTAGCAGTGGAAATTCTGATTTTTCAGAGCTTTTCCCGAGCTACCCGGAATCTGTCAGACGATAGCTGTTGCATAGCTTGTGTCAACTATGAGTATACACAGCATGTATAACATAAATAAACCTTTTTACTTTTGCAAATGGTCTGTTTTATAAGAAGTTAACTGAATAGGGTTTTCTTTTATTTCCACAAATCACAACTCTTATGAGAAATAATTGGTATGCACCACTGAGTAAGTTTAAGGCATATAGCAGATTGGTTTGAACTACACATGTGAAATAATTAACATGATAGGTTCAGCTAATCTCCAGTATCTTATAAATTCAATAAAAAAGAAAACAAAATGCTTCTTTAGGATTTACTGTCTTAGCAACTTTCTATATATCATACGACAGTGTTAGCTAGGGTAATCAGGTTGCACATTGTGTCCCTAGTGCTTATTGATCTGAAAGTTGGTACCTGTTGATCACCTTCCTTTATTTACTACTTCTTCCACCCACTCCACACCTCTGGTAACTGCAAATATGATGTTTTTTGTTTGTTTGTTTGTTTCTATGAGTTGTGAGATCATACAGGATTTGTCTTTGACTCATTTCATTTAACCTAATGCTTTCAGGTGTCTCCATATTTTTGCAAATGGTAGGTCTTTCTTGCTTGTTACTTTATGCCTACGCAGCATTTTACTTACTCATTTCTTTATCCACTTCTCTGTTGATGGACATTTAGGCTCTTTTGGCTACTAAATAACACTGCTTTGAACAGGCGGTGTACATACCTTCTAGTTCATATTTTCATTTCCTTTGAATATATTTCCAGAAGAATAGCCGCATCTACCTACCAGTAATTTTACTTTTAAATTTTTGAGCTTTCTATACTGTTGTCCAAGTGCAGTCGCCAATTTACAATTCCACCAATAGTGTCCAAGATATCCCCTTTCTTCACAGCCACATTGGCCTTTGTTACCTCTCTCTTTTCTCTTTTTTCTTTTTTAATTTTTTTTGGATTATGACCATTCTTTTTTTTTTTTTTTTTAAGGTTTATTTATTTGTGCACACAAAACCGGGGTACAGGCCAGAGGCCCAGGGGCAGCGAGAGGGCTCACCAGAGTCAGAATGGGGAACAGAACAGGCAGATCTACAAGTACACTGCTGAGGGTAACAGCAGGCGGACCAGGAGAGGTCTGCCAAGCCATGTGGACGCCTCTGGGGCAGGTGGGAATCGAACCTGTGCGGAAGTGGCCCCAGCTTGTCAGTGCTGTGCTTTAACCCGCTGTGCCATCAGGAAGGGCCAGATTATGACCATTCTAACAGAAAGTGATAGCTCATGATTTTGGTTTGTATTTTCTTGATAGTGATGTTGATCATCTTTCTGTTTATCATTTGTCTTTTTCTGTGTCTTTGGAAAACTCCTATTCAAGCTGCTTATCTATTTTTTTTCTAAAGAATTTATTTTCTTATATTGAGTTGTATGAGTTCTTTTTGTGCCTGAATATTAACTCCTGATTAGATAATGACTTGTACATATATATCCCTGTTCCATAGTTTATAGTTTTGTTGTTGTTGTTGTTGTTGTTTTAAGATTTATTTATTTATGTGCAGAGGTGCAGGGACATTAAGAGGATTCACCAGAGACAGAGTGGGGAGCAGAACATGCAGATCAATAAAGTACACTTCTTAGGGGGAGCAGCTGCTGAGACAGGAGAGGTCTGCTGTGCCATGTGGATCACCTCCGGGACCTGAGATCCAACTTGCACTACAGTGGCTGTGGCTAGCTAACAGTGCTGCCTTCTAACCCGTTGCCCCCAGGTGCAACGTAGGGCTCTCACAGGTTTCTTTTTACATTGTTTCTTTTGCCATGTGCAAGCTTTCTAGTTTGATTTAGTCCCATTCTTTTATTTTTTATTTTGAGGGATGTGTGAGTGTACCTTAGGTGTGATGTACAACAGTTTTTCCTTCTTTTTGTATATTTGTTAACTATGGTAACATTAGTCTACAACACGGTGTGATTCAGAGGTCTATATTAGCACCTATGCTGATAAAGTTACTATATCACATCTACCACCAAGACATTTATAAGCCTCAACTAGGGTCCACTCGGCATCTTACCCTCCACCCCTCTGTCCCTAGTTACCCCCACTTTTCCCTCTCCTTGGCTAGCCTCATTCTACAGTCAGATTTATAGGACTTGTTTTGGTGATGTTTTTCTTACTTTTAGGATATTCCAAGTATGGAATGTCTTTAATATATTGTTAATTTATCATTTCATTGATAAGTTTGATGAATTGTTGGAAAGGTTACTTTGCATTTTCAAAGTCTTCATAGATATTCTCAATATTTATGGAATATGGAGACACAGCTAATCAGATTCCCTTTGTAGAGAAGTTATTTTATATCTTTATGCAAATTTATGTTCTTTCCTATTTTATAAAATTGCTTCATCTAAGGACTAGCCCCATATGCATTTCTTTTATTTCAAATTGTTAAATTGACATTTAACCTTAAATGTCCTTTTTCTTATAATAATATTTGAAAAAAAATTAGAATGACCCATATTTTAATGATTTATATATTCTCATATTCAGGAGCCAAACACATAAACCACTTTGAAGAACTGAATACATTTTATTGGGCCATATGGATTTCTGTGATGTTTGCTAATTTCACAGGACTCTACGGTCACAATGTTTTAAATCCTTGAGTTAATAATTCATATTTTGCTTATTTAGAATGTCTATTTTACAGATAATATAACAAAAATTAGTAGCATAATGTTAACTTACAGAACAAGGTTTGCTTGGCTGGCTAACATACTACAGTGGAAAGGAAGAGTAGAGATATGGATGATGGATTTTATCCAAAAAGCATGATGCTTTTCTACTTCTCCTAGGAGTCTTTAAACCTCATTTATCATTTATGGCTCAATTTTGATTTGTACCAAGCAGATTTAGGGAAAATAAATTTATTTCCTTTTCCGTGAAAGTTCTGAGCATTGATTTAAGCTTTTCTTACAGAAGACTATAATGACAGCCTTACATTCCTGTTGATGTACATGTATTCAAAATAAAACAAAAACAAAAAGAAACATCAGTGATGTCCTCAGGATGTGAGAGGGTTGCCTAGGCACTAAACTACTGTCTGTCATCATTTCTATTGCTTAATAATCAGTGATGCAGAATTATACCAGCAGATTCTGTTTAACTAGCAGACACAGTCATAAAAATAAAAAATGTTAAAAAAATTCATTTCCAGGGAACCTAGAGATATAGTAAGACTGAGATTGAATTTGCTGTAAATTAACTCACTAACTAATGAAATCAATAGAAAAATAAATACAGATTTACATTACACACACATACATAGCAACACAGAGATATGTACACACCATAATTACTCCTTGGAGAGATTTTGACTGGAAGTTGAAGTTTTTGTATAGTATAAATGTTATTTTAGTTCTATATGTGGTTGTTCCCCATTTCCAATCTACTATGTTAATTACAAAAAAAAATTCTTAAATTCTTAATGATTATAATATAGAATTAAATTAACATAAAATTTATTATATATATACTCATATCTTAAATGTTAAACATTAATTTGAATGCATCTAGATAATTTGTTCTAGACTTGACAATATTTTGTGCTATTAAATAAAAAAATATAACTTGCATCACAGTTATTGGTAATCAGAGTGTGACAGCAATCATCCTTGTCATGGGCCATCTGACCAAAGAACTCAGCAAATGCACTTGATGTTCATAATTGTTCCAGTTATGTATGAGTACATAATAAGCTATCTTTAAAACTTCATGGCCTAAAACAGTATTTCTTATTATTTAAATTTTATGAAATTCATAATAATGGGAAAAGTTCTGTGGGAGGATTATTTTGTCCCAACATAACACTGACAGATGTCACACACTGATATTTATCTTGTTTTCTAGGTGACCCAAGATAACTCTATGCAAGTGTGGGGTACGTCAGCAGGGGTGATTTGAAGACTAGGCAAAGACAGGCTCTTCTTTTTCTCTATTTGTAGTTGCAGGTTCTTCCTCATGATCTCAACAACAGTGTAGCTAGACTGTTTTATATGGTAGTTGAGTGGTCCAGGAGTAAGTGTTTCCAGAATCAAGGCAGGATATGGCAGTCTTTTTATGACTCACACTGAGAAGTCTCAAAGTAACATTGCTGCCATTTCATATTCATCAAGCATGTCTCTAAGGGCAACCCAACTTTACAGCAAGGGAATTAGATCTCAGTACTCAGAGGAGTGGCAATAAATTTAAGGCGGTCCTTGATCTATCACCGCTTTGTTTGATTCCTTAGGCTGAACTCTTTTCTGAGTCATCCTTGAAAAGTGAACAGATTTTTTGTTTGTTTGTTTCCCAAATCCAAGAACTTGATGAAATCAGATTTTCTGGAAAAACAGTCCTGTTGGCACTTTAAGGAATCAGATACATAAAGTTGAATCATAAATTTTCCTGAATGTGAGTGCCAAGCAAAGGATGTCCAGTTTGTGAGATACAAGAAGCTACAGAAGAAGTAAATAGAAAATAGTTTTCATTATGAATCAGAAGATACAATGGAAGGAAATACTGAAGTGGTAAATTAGGGCATCATGAAATTAAAATACCAGTAACAAAAAATTAGAAATTAGATCCTAGCCTAGTCTACTCAGTTCTTTTTTTTTTTTTTTTTTAAGTAGGATTGCTTTTCCTATAAGACCTGTCCTTATAGAGTTTGTTTACTGTTAGGCTGCGTTTTCAATCTATTTGTAAATAACAATGCAAATGCTATTTTACTTAATAAAATTCAAGTAAATGCTTACATTTTACATAAAAGCTTAGTAAGTTTGAATTACAATATATGTTGTAATGATATTATGTCTTAATAACAGCAAACTTAGACTATGACCAGAAAGGTTGACAGAGCACACTGCAAAGTGACATTTCCAGGTCCAAAGTGGTTTGTTAGCATAGGATGACACCAGTATCAAGGCAGATTTTGGTATTTACATCTAATGAAATGGTGTATATAAGTGTCAGAGCTGAGGATTATGCAGTGTTGAAAAAAGAAAAGGGTCACCGGGACTAATAACTTCCAGGAAATAGTGTTAGAAAACCTAAGAAACCTTTCATGCCTTTGTTCAGCTATTTATTGCAAGAGATAATAAAATCAAAAGGGGGAAGTAAAATCAAGGTTTCTGTTAGCCTCAAATACCATCAGTGTCCTCAATCAAACATTTACTTCCCCCTAAAAAAGCTATTACACACATACACACACACCCTATCCCACTGTGGTGAACAAAAGTTGCCCAAAAGTGTGACCAGAAATATAAAACTTGATCAAGTCTTTTGAGATCAGGAGCAGAGAGACTTCAGCTGAATTTTGTTCAGTATATTTATTGACCAGAACAGATTGAAGGGCACCTTCATAAAAGTTGATGTAATTGAGGACATTCAGAATGTACATATTCTTTAATATATATAGCACTTAGCTAGTACAAGAATTAGGATGTTAGCTGAGATATCTACCATGTAATAACTATTACTCTAAGTATAATGCTCTGATTGACTTCACATAATTCTCTGGTGGAGAATTTTTTGAGCACTAGTCAATAAAATATTTTTTAGGGGAAGAACTGACTTCTTCTCTTTGGACCTGTACACTTTAAACCCACTTTGTTCTAAAATATTTTAGAATTTTCAGTATTTAAGTAAATGTTATAAATTTATTGAATCACTTGAATTTTGATGAAACATATAAAACTATTAAACAATATAATTATAAAGATGAAGAAAGTTGAAAATAAGCATGCAGACAAGACAAATTATAGAATCACAGATTTGCTAAATACATCTTTTTACTATGTGAAATTTCTCATAAGTCTTGCCAGGAGAGCAGAAATAGTGAAGACTTTCACTTTTTTACTTTTTGTGTGTGTAGAAGAACTGGGGTGTAGGTCAGAGGTGACAGAGGTGAGCGGATTCAGTAGAGACAAAGTAGGGAGCAGAAATGGCAGATCTACTGAAATAAACTTCTGAAGGGTTCAGTGGGGGAGACAAGAGAGGTCTGCTGTGTCATTCAATCTCCAGGCCAGGGATTGAATTCAGGCTATAGTGCTCGTAGAGCTTACACTACCAAGGAAGCCCCCAGGAAAGATTTTTTCTTCCCATCATTCCAGACTTAATTTTCAAAGGGTTTTGCTAAGGAATCTAATTGAAATCCAGCAGCTCACAGATCAACTTAGGTACACAGAGTCCTTTCAAAAGGGATCAGTTCTTGTCACATCAGAAAAATAAGACCCACTTCAATTAGTTCAATAGATGGAATAAATGTAATAGCTAGTTAATAATCTTCTAAGAGGCCAGTATCACTTACATGGTGAAATAACTCAATCTAGTAGTTTCTACTCCTGCAGAAATGGAAAACAAGAGAAAAAGTGCTACTTAATCGATGCTGCTCCCCTCAGCAGTGTATTTCAGTACATCTGCCCGTTCTGCTCCCCATTCTGTTTCTGGTGAATCCTCTCATACCCCCCATCTGTACCCCAGTTTTTCTGTGCATACATAAGTAAATCTTAAAAAAAAAGGAAGAACTCCCAAACTTCTAGGTAAATGTACCTAGAACAGAATTGGAGAAGTATATAATAAATGGATGTGAGCTGCATTAAGTACCAAAAAGTGTAGATGATCGAAGATTATGGTCCATGTGCTTTTTAAGTATTCACTGGCTTGAGTTTAAGCCTCTTTGCCAGTGAATTAACTAATTTTATTTACTAGCTAAATAGTACCATTTCACATAGGTATTTCCCTAGAGTATTTCTCCTTTGAACATATTTGCAATTTCTTTGAGATTTGATGGAGAGCTTTGAAACAGAGTTACTTGGAAACTTATATCTTAAACAAAAACAGTTAACTTCCTGGTTCCTGATTTAATGTAAAACTTCTTTAAGAGGAGTTGATGAAGGATAAACTTGTTAACCAGGTTAATCTGGGCTCAAATATTAGTGTTCAGCCTATCTTGAGTAAATTATTTCACTTTTCTCATCCTCACCTTCACAAATTTATATAATAAAGATAATTTTTAAGAGTTTTTTTTTTTTTTAATGCTGTAAATCTAACTTCATGGGTGGTCTTCAGTTCACACAAAGACTAGAAGTTTGTGCTTTTTAATGGTGACTTAAGGAATGTGCCCTTGCACTTCGGAAATCCACTTTTTCAAATAGAAGGCAGAATCAGGCTAAGTGGAAAGGGACAAAAAGGAGGATTTGTTTCAAAGAAAAAAAAAAAATTGACTGGGTTAGTGGGATGTTTGCTGAAAGTTTTACCACAGCATAACAATGTAGGACCCCAGCTAGGAATTTGTCACACAAGGATCATAGAAGCTTGAAGAGTATTATTTGACTAATGACATTTATATGTACCTACATCCTAAACTTATTTTTTGGCAGTAATAAGCAATAGAGTTTAGAAATTTTTAGTACTCTATCTCAGTAAGAAGCAAGGGTTAAACTTCCAAAGCAAATATGAATTTATAATACATTTTTTTATATTTTGGTTACATATCTCTAAAGTATTTGACTTTTTTTTTTTTTTAGATTTATTTATTTATACACACAAGAACTGGGGTACAGGCCAGAGGTGCAGAGGCTGAGAGGATTCACCATAGAGAAGAGTGGAGAGCACAACAGGCAGATGTACTGGAATACACTGCTGAGGGGAGCAGTGGACAGGTCAAGAGTTCTGCCACGCCATGTGGGTCACCTCCCTGACTAGGGATTAAACTTGTGATGCAGCTGCAGAGAGCTTCACAGTGCCGCACTTCAATCCATAGGGCCACCAGGGAGGGCACAAGTATATGACTTTTAGAGACCTTAGTACAAGGTTTATTATACAAGTTTATTATAGTAGAACTTGGAATGTGTCATCAAACATGAAATATAATATATGCATATATGTACACATGTGTGTATGTATTTGTGTTTGAGAGAGGAGAGATTGTACTAGGTACTTAATGGATTGGCACATAAAAAGAAGCAGGACCTTGAAGTACTAAAATTTAGCACTTCCTAATTTTGCCACATTTTACCATGATCTATACTCCTGAAGTGATAAGTTTCAGTTTGTTATAAATAAAACACAATGGTATGCTCTTGACATTTTCCACTATGGACAGTTTGTTGTTAGCTTGAAATCAACATTGTTGGGTCTATTTATTCCATAGAAAAAGGCAAATGCTACAAAAGTCAGGGCTTTTTATTTTCTTTAAAGGAAGTATCAGTTGCTATGTATTTGCCATCCTATCCATGATTTGTCAACTAAACTTAAAATTATTAATGGCTTAAATATTCTAGGATGTCCAAGAACAGGAACTTCAAACTACTTTAGTTTCATTATTATTGTACCCCATCCATTCTCAGGTCAGGAAATGAGGTCTTCAGAATCTTCCTGGCTTTCCAACAGAACTATTGTCATAACATCTAAGGAAGAGAATGGTCTGTGCCCACTAGTAGGGAAAAGATACCTTTTTACAACCATCCAACGACTGAACAAGGACTCTCAAAGTTATTTGACTACAAGATCTTGCAAATATATTTTTCAAAAAATTATAACAGAGTAAAATGCATCAGTACTCACAGAGCACACAGCATGTTCCAAGTCAAATGAAGGCCACAACTTATGTACCTAGCCTATTCTACCACCTGAGAACAACTTATTTGGAAGCAACTTGTTTTTTGATAAAAATAATCCAATAAGAAAGATGAATCATTTTTACTATGATTAACATTTTATTATGAATTTGAATCAACAAATATGAAGCATGTTTGCCACATACATAATCCATAAATTTATTTCTTACTGGGTTTTGTTTTTCATCAGAATGAACTTGGTTTTCTTCAAGTTGAATAACTTACTCTTGCACAATGTCATCCGAGACTTAAGTCAACATGTGGTGGGAGTGAGATTTCCATAAGATTGTCTCGGTATCATTGTTGATCAATGAAATATCTTTTCCTTTACTCCCCCACTCCTCACTGCAAACTTTCAGCACAAACAATAAGTTTGTCCTCATGCTGAAATTCAATGAATAGCCCAATGTAAAATGAATTTTTAAAAAAATCAAGAATCAACAATGGGCACTCTGTTGACAGCTTCATAACCAAGTACAGAGCACACTAATTTTTATGCTAGAGTTCAACTCCTGCATCAGAAAGGAATTCATATATAGGAATTTTGTGTCTACTGAAATGGATGTTTAAAACTGTGCATTACTGAAACTGTGCATCACAGTGAAAGCTTATTTTTCAATTTTTTTTTCAAAGTAGAAAGTCAATGAAAGAGAATGATTTGGTATAGATATAGAAATAAGAGCCTGTCGTGAACCAGCTTCTGTGTCTTCTGTGGATATAGCTCTTAATGCCGTTTATTCTATTCTAATTGTTGTGGAAAAGTACATCTATAAAGTCTTGCAGCAAAACTGCTTTGAAGCTCCATCTTGTTCAATTGCTGTCTGGTTGTACATAGATATTATTATTTTTTTTTCTATTAGAGTGTATAGTCTTTCTTCCTCTGAGTTCTACAATGATATGCTGGAAAGCCAGGCAGCTAAGAATTTCATAAATGTACCTTATGTAAATTTCTTCCACATTATTTTTAATTTTCTCTGTGAATATCTAGAATTGATGATTATCACACTCCAAATAAACATTCTTCTTGTAGGGACATTAATCAATTCACACTGAAGTTTTCCTTTCTAGCTTTAAGTTACCAGTACAGTTAAATTTTGACAAAGGACTCCATTTTAGATTTTCTCTTTTTCCTTGATAGTTTTCCAAATATTCCCTGTCCCCAATTTTTTTTTTTTTTTTAGGCTTATTAGTCAATACTTCTTTCTAATATTGTTTAATACTGTCTAGCGGCATCTTCTGCTATGAGTTTGATCCCCTCCTGGGAGGTAATCCACCTGGCATAGTCGACCTCTCCTGTCTCACTCGCTGCTCCCCTCAAAAGTGTACTTTGTTGATCTGCCCA
>NW_004567132.1:19423440-19431339 GCF_000260355.1 Condylura cristata | reverse complement strand
TCTTTTTCCTTGATAGTTTTCCAAATATTCCCTGTCCCCATTTTTTTTTTTTTTTTTAGCTTGTGAATCAATACTTCCTTCTGATTTTGTTCAATACTGTCTAGCTGCAGCTGCTTCAATGAGTTTGATCCCCTCCTGGGAGGTAATCCACCTGGCATAGTCGACCTCTCCTGTCTCACTCGCTGCTCCCCTCAAAAGTGTACTTTGTTGATCTGCCCATTCTGCTCCCTTCTCTGTCTCTCTGAATCCTCTCACCACCCCTGTACCTCTCTGTCCTGTATCCCAGTTCTGCATGCATAAATAAATAAAGTTTTAAAAAATTAACCTGCAAACTATATGATAGAAAAGGATTATATACCAATGATTTTCTTCTGGTCTTCACATTTTAGGTCACTGAATTTACTATAAATTTGGATACTCTTTGTTAGATTGATAGGTTTACCTAATTCAAGCCTATAAATTCCAAATCAACGTTGTATGAAGTAACATTTCACTATATTAGAACATAAGTGGGTTCAAAATTCATTTTTTTTTTGTTTCTGTTCAGTATCTTAATGTCTGAAATATTTGGGGAAAATGTGTATAGAATTAAATCTTTTACATTATGAGTATTAGTGGGTTTCTTAAGGAGAATTTGTAATAAGTTTTATTACATAGATCAGTAACAAATCGGATATTATTTCTAAAGACAATATATAACAATGCTTTATAAATTCTGTCTATACAAAGTCTAATAATTGTGGTCACTCTCTACCCTGTTATATTTCACTAGGAATGAATTTCAACTTTCAGTGAGTGGCTGAGAAATTGATTTACCACCTAATCTTGTCACTGTATGTTAAAGAACTAAAACATTATTCAAAATATAATGGGGACTCTAGAACTTGCCTCAGAAATGGGATTTGTCAGTAAAATCAATATTTATGTTTATTAAGAAATAATAGTTTGAAACATTGTAGTTGAAATTACAGATGGATTAAAAGTTTTTGTTTGATCATGAGATTCAATCTTTACAAATATTTCTTCAGACTTATTATTTTATTCACCTTCAAATTCATATGCATCTTGATTCATCCATAATTTTCCAGATGACTATTGCTAAGTTTTTTGGATTATTCTGCTTTTTAGAAAGATTAATTGAACATTGGATTTTGGCAAGAATGCTAGTTTCCAGTTCAGAACAAGAAAATATTTCATAATTCCAATTCATTTTGAAATTTTCTTTTACAATAGCAAGGAAAAATAATGTTCCTAACTAATTATGAGAAAGTAAATTTTTGGGATCTCTAAATGATGATTTTTACTAAGCTCCTATACAGGTAATTTATCTTAAGTTTAGTTGTATTTCATTTTAGGTCCTTAGTTTCCATAAAAGAAAAATAAGGTATGTCCTCTGATAGATATATATGGTTGTTTTAATTCAGATAACTTAGAAAAGTCTGAGTTGTAAATTAGATTCAAGTTGTTTAAGGTGTTCTCCTAAGAGAAGATCATATTGGAACCAGTGGGAAGCAAGGGGAAAAATATGAGCAGGTATATGGCCTCAGCTGGAACTATGTGTCACTCTGATCAAGTGGGCAAGCATTGAGACATGGCTTACACTTTCAGAGTTTGTCTTCTTTGATCCAAAGAGGGTCAGCCCACTTTAGACCCAAGTGAATTAGTCAGTCACTAGCTGTGAAGCTCAGCTCTTATTTATTTATTTATTTATTAGAACTTTTAAAAGATTTATTTATTTATGATACAGAACTGGAGTACGGCCAGAGGTGCAGGGACGGTGAGTGGATTCACCAGAGACAGAGTGGGGAGCAGAACAGACCAACTAACCAAGTACACTGAGGAGGGGAGCAGGGGGCAGGTCACGAGAAGTCTCCAGCTCCATGTGGGTCACCACCGGGGTAGGGATTGAACTCATGCTGAAGTGGCTTTAGCTTCTTATTGCTGTACTTTAACCCATGTGCCACCAGGGAGGGCCCTCGAGTCCTTTTTATTTGCAGACATTTCTATGAAATAGGGGCTAATGTGCATGAGATGTGATACCATCATTGTAAAAGGTTTTGCTAAGGATTTATGCCAGAGCTTTACAATAAAATTAACTAATAGACTTGACAAATAATAGATTAGAGATTTATAGCAAATAAAACACCATTCCTATGTCTAATTACAATGTGCAGCTTCCCCCCCCCCATTACTATATTAATTTAAATTTATGTGTCAGAATTCTTACAGACTAAGTGTGTCCAGGCACTCTGTCTTAAATCACTAGAGAATTAAATGTTTTCACTCCATAAATTTTTGTTATTATTTCCTTGGATCCTGCAGGAATATGACTCTGGCAAATACAGAATTTCAATATAGAAAAGGTTTAATTGTGATAGTGAATAAGACAGGCTAAGACACTTATCTAAGAGAATTGATAAATTCCCAAATCAATTCTTTTGATGCTACCACTTCATGAATATCCTATTCTAATTCATAAAGTCAAAATTAAAGGCTGCAGAGGTTACCAAACTGCATAACACTATAAATCTGGAAATTTATAAATGGTGCTAATAAATATAAATGGATCTGTATCTTTAGATATTATTGTTGTTAATCTTGTCATTGTTTTTATAGAAAGTCAAAGGGGAACTGAAACACAGATGTAATTTACATAGATTGTTCAACTAGTGAGAAAAGAATCAGGGCTTTGCCCAGTGAGTGTGGGATAATCCAGTTGGACCAATAAACTGGACTTAATCACAACAAAATCTATTTCCTCTTTTGCAAAATTCTTCTTGGAGATCTTTGGATCAATACTTTTCCTGTTTTACCTGAAACAGTTTGCCAAGACCTGAGCTGGAAGTAGTACTTCCCTTCATTACTGTTCTTTGCTTTGAGCCTAAGCCATTAGCCAAATTTATTCCTGACTTTTGATGCTGCCCACATATGTAGCTGGTCTTGCTACTGGCACTACCTATTGGCTGACAGAAATGTCTTTTTCTCCTCCTCATATTTCTATTAATAAAAGCTTTCCTAATCACTCTAATTTAAGTTCTGTCATGATGTCCTTCTAAGGCATTATAGCTGACATGCTGGTTAGACTTTGTTTTTATTTTTTAATACTAACAGCTTAGCTTTATGAGCTTTTTAACAGACATATTAAGTAGTAAAGAGCTAGAAGCTTAACTTTAGAGTCAAAGGCATTCATTTTCTATTATACCTTTACTCAAATTTAGACATTTCTTTAAATACAACCATTGTTCTACCTTGTGCCAAGCTTAGATCTGAATTGAGATATTATCATGTATTCTCTTCCAATTTTTTGAGTCTTATTTCATTGTCTTAATTTTTTCATTTTCTCAACTTCTCATTCAATATATGAATATTCTTTTGTCAAATTTCTTTTTAGGTAATTGGCAATATGTATTGTCTTCCTCTGTATAAAATTCATGCAGAAAGGATTCAAACGAAAAAGCAGTAGTCATGTGATTAAGATTTACCACCTCAGTCCTCCTTCACAGAGATATACTTTGACAAGTATATCTTAGTTTGTTGCTAGTGGTGATTAATCTATGTTTCTAAACAAGGATAGTAATGATATTTGTTAATGTGCCCTCTTTATTCGTTATTATTTATGTACTATGAAGATTTGTATGATTTAATCTATTGAATGACCTCTTTAAAGCCCTGGAGACTTTCCCAAGGATTCTGGGCCTGTAGAGCAACTGTGGTCATAAAACTCATATTTATTTCTTGCCTAATTTGGAAAATGCACATCTGGAAAAAAAAACCTCTAAATGCACATCTATTATATAATGCTCATGAATGCTTTCATACAGAAAGCTGGTAAATAGTTAAGTAGTTGTGCTACAGGCCATATGGCCTGCAAAGTCCAAAATATTCACTGACCCATTATAAAAGAAAAAGTTTGTTGTTCTTTGTTCTAAATATTAAAAACATAATAAGAGGGCACTGATAATATTTTTGTCGGTAAATCTGGCAACTTAGGTGAAATACACAATTTGTTTTTGAAAAACAAATTGAGTGTCATAATATATGAAATCACAGTAATCGTGTGTGTTTAAGAAATAAAAGTTATAATTAAAAACCTTTCCACAGAAAATAGGTGGTTTTATTGGCAAATTATTTAAAAACAATAGTAGCAACTTTACACAAATTTTAAAAAAATAGTGAAGGAGAATATGCTAAATATTATAAATCATTTTATGAACTCTTCACTATAAACCTAACTTCAAATCCTGAAAAAATATTTAAAAATTCACACGAACATTCCATTTTACAAGGATACTGTAATTCTCTTCAAAAGACTAAGTAAGATTCATCAGTATATGAAAGAGTTTATCCAGGTCTACAAAATCAATTTAACAGTAAAAAAATAAGTGAATGCAATTTTCAAAATTACTATAATAAAGGAATTCCTATAATCATCAAAAGAGTTAAAGAAAATATATTGATAATATTAAACAATCATTATGAATATTTTCAGAATAAAAGATAAAGAAAAACCTCACAGCCAATATGATTAATGATAGAAATACGATTACTTTCTCTCTGATTTTAGGGACAAAAAATTTCTTAAACCAACACTTGAGATCTCAGCTGGTATAGTGAGGTAAGAAAAATATATACTTTTTTCCCTTAAAGATTTATTTTTTCATATAAGAACTAGGGTGCAGGCCAGAGGTCTTTGAGGGGGATGAGAGACTTCAGCAGAGACAGAGTGGGGAGCAGTACAGATAAATAGACTAAAATACACTGCTGAGGGGAGCAGCAGGAGAGGTTTGATGTGCCAAGTGAGTCACCTCCCTGGCCAGGGATCAAACTCATTCTATAGTAGCTGGGGATTGCTTCTTAGTGCTAACGCTTAACCCCTTGTGCCATCAAGGAGGCCCACAACAATATGTAATTATTTGAAATCAAGAAGATTAATTTTTTTTTCCCCACAAGTGATGATTATCTATGTAGAAAAACCCTAAGAAATATACCTCACCCCTAAGTTTAGACCTAATGAGAGTGTAACAAATTCTCTCAGCATGTTGAAGTTAATATACAAATATTTTTATATGTACTAGGAATAAGTAAAGAAAATGCAAATTTTAAAAACAGCTCTTACATCAAGTCTAAAAACAACAAATACATAGAGATAAACTTTATTCAGTTAGGAACTTAACCCTATAAAGAAATATGTATAACTAATCTGTTTTGAAATTGACAGTATAAATAGGATTTCTGCTGATTTCTATATAGAATACAGTCTTTATTAAAACTGTAAGAAAAATTCTGTGCTAGGGCCCTCCCTGGTGGCGCAGCGGGTTAAAGCACAGCACTGAGAATCTAAAGCCGCTTCCGCATGAGTTCGATTCCCGCCTGCCCCGGAGGTGACCACATGGCGTGGCAGACCTCTCCTGACCCGCCCACTGCTCCCCTCAGCAGTGTACTTCGTCAATCTGCCTGTTCTGCCCCCCACTCTGTCTCTGGTGAATCCTCTCACCCTCCGCATCTCTGGCCTGTACCCCAGTTCTGTATGAATAAATAAATAAATCTTTAAAAAAAAAAAAAATTCTGTGCTAATTGAAGTTATACCAATTACTAAATAGATACATCAACTGTTTATCAATTAAACCAAAGATTGATTTTATTTTTAACAGTTTTCCATCAACTACATAATGAAAATTACTTTGATTTTTTTTAAATGGTCTATATTACTTGCATCCTAGATTACTTGTTACAGGATGATTTCAGAAATTTCCCACCTTCTTGGACCCTGTATCAGACATGCATGAATATTTAGTACTGCTGCTCCTCAGATAATGTACCCCAGTATCACCTACACCAGTGTTGGCAGCTTATTCAACTCTATCCTTGATATTTTACTGCTCCTATAAGCTGTCTCATATCTGCTTCTCTGCAGTCTTCCTAATTTACTCAAAGATAGCACCACTACACTTGTTTCTTAGGATATGTAGTCTATATTCATGTGTGCATGTGTGTGTGTGTGTGTGTGTATACACACACATATATATTTACTTACATAATTATAGTCATATAGTAGTACATGTCATATTTAACTACATAATAATTATTACAGCATAGTATATAGATGTAAACTATATACATATTTATGATCTTGAAATCTTACTTGCCTATTCTTTCTTTCCCACATTTTCTTAACAAATTCTGTTGCCTCTAATGTAAGACTATTCCCAGAATTTAATAAATTCTTACTAATCCTGTTGGGATTCTATATTTGATCTTATACAGAAGGACGATAAGAGAGGCCACATTCTAATCCTAAATTATTCATTCCTTCTAGTAGCAGCTGTCTTTGCCTTGGGTCCTTCTAGATCCACTGCCATACCTGCTATATTCAGATCATGTGAAACCTGTAATCAGTACTCTTGAAGGGTTGGCATCTGGGTTGGAGTTAAAACCCACAACTTGATTGTGTGTTGTTCTACATTATCTGGGTTCCTCTATGGCCTTACCATATCTGGGTCCCTGTGAATATTTTCCATTCTCATTTACCATTCCTCTCCTTTTAATTTATTTTAACTATAGTAGCAGTTTCTCTCCTGATTTAGGACATTTTACTGTTCACTTGTTCTGGAAAGCTTATGTGAACTTTAGCCCATCTAGTGAACAATACAGGTTGTTCAATTTTAGAGATCATTCATGATGTCTGACTACCTCACTTCTTATAGGCTTTTATTCAAGTCACCTCATCAATCAGGTTTTCCCAACCCACATAACTGAAATTTCAGGCCCCTGCACACCACACTTTAAATCCTTTCCCTTTTCTTATTTCATGTTCTTTTTTTTTTAGTACTTACTACCATCTAACATAACATAAAATTTATTTATTGTGTTTATTTTTTATTTCCTGTCCCTTTCCTTAAGAGTAATATTCTTGAATACAGGTATCTTTTATTTTCTAGTAATATTCTTGAATACAGGTATCTTTTATTTACTTGCTCACTGTGAAGTCCAGACAGTGACTGATGTAGCATTTGTGTTTACTAAATAGTTGTTAAATGAGTGAAAGGATAGTGAAATCCAAGTTTATGATAGCACTTCCTCAATTTCATGAAATTTATCAGTGGATTCTTATATGTTATTATTACTCAAATGAATGAACAGGAACAATTAGCATAGAAGTGTCTACTGTTGATCAGACTGTAAATTTCAGCACATATATTTCAATTTTGACTTAAAAAGAACTTGATGTAAATGCTGCCATTATGATTATTACCTGTTTCAAAACAGGTATATGGATACAAAGATTTCATAAATTTCCCAAGGTGATAAAACAAACAAGAATTATGGAGCTAGAATCCACCACAACTCCTTTGACTTCAGAGTACATGTAGTTAGATGTGTTATTTATCTGTGGCTGTGCAAAAACTTTCTTCAAAAGTTAGCAGCTTAAAACAATAAGTTTCTCTGTGCCAGGAATCCAGGCACAACTGAGAAATAACTGTGATTCAGGATCATTCCTGAGACCACCTTCAAGGCCTTGGGTTACAAACGTGTCAACATTCTAGTAGTGAGGATTCACTTCCAAGGTCACACATTCCACTGAGAGAAGTGTTGGCTGCTCTCATACTGTCACTGGCAGTTGAAACATCAACTTTTTGGTAGATTACCTCTCTATGGAGCTAGTCATAGGATATTATCTTGTCTTCCCCAGAATAAAGAATCCAGTAGAGAAAGTGTGAGACGGAGTCTGTAGGAGGGAGTCACATCTTTTATCTCATTTATCTTGGAAGTGACATCACTCATGCCATTTTCTACACAATGTGAATCATTTTATCTAGCTTGTGTTTAAAAAAGAAGGACCCCTGAAAAACTTGGAGACCATTTATAGATTATCTACTACAATCACAAATACACAAATAT
>NW_004567132.1:19405123-19423325 GCF_000260355.1 Condylura cristata | reverse complement strand
AGAGAGAGAGAGAGAGAGAGAGAGACATTTATTAGGAAAGGGAACAGAAAAATAAGAACACTTGCATAGACACAAGTGGGCAGAAAGAGCTGCCTGCAGTGCATTCTTAAAATAATTCATAAAATGTAGTCATGAATGTGTATGAATCTTGGGTTCTGATTTCTCACAAAAGTGTAAATGTGTGTTTTTTTTTTGTTAGCATGTAGCAAAAGACAATTCATAACATGATCCATCATTTAGTGTTTTTTTTTTTTTTAAGATTTATTTATACATTGAAGAAGTAGGGTATACCAGAGGTATAAGGGGATAAAAGGATTCACCAGAGAAAGAGTGGGGAAATCAGGCCAATTTATTGAAATACACTGCTGAGAGGAGCAGTGGTTGAGAAAGGAGAGGTCTGCTGCACCATGTGGGCTAGCTCCCTAGTAGAGGATCGATCTCAGGTCATCGTAATTTCGTTTTTAAGGTATGGGGAAATCTAGTAATTTTCTTATGAATATATTTTAGTTGCCAATGGTCATTACATATAATTGGTTAAAAGTCAATTAACTATAAAAATACGATTATGGGATTCTTTTGACAACAGTGTTTAAGAGCTGAATACCCTTTATTCTACCATTTCATTTGATATTGTGTACTTTTTAGGAATAAGTGATAATCATTGAAAATTTCCATGTCTAGGACCCTCCGGTTGGCACAAGCTGTTAAAGAGCAGCACTATGAGGCTTTCCACAGCCATATCAGCTCGAATTTAATCCCCAAACAGGCGGTGACCCACATGGCACAGCAGAACTCTCCTTTCTTGCCTGCTGCTCCCCTCAGCAGTATATTTCAGTAGCTCTACATGTTCTGCTCGCCACTTTGTCTCTAAGCCCCCCAAACCCATACCTCTGGCCTATACCTCAACTTCTTGTATGTATAAGTAAATAAAATCTTTAAAAAATGCAAAAAGAAAATCTCCATGTCTAATCATTAAATCTAATCTAATTTTGTAGAATACAAAATATGAAATACAGTTTTCTGCTTTGTCATTAATGCACATGAACATTTTTATAAGTTAAACCAAACTTGTGTGCAGGTATGCTAAAAGTAGGGTGTCAGCCATGACTTCTTGTGGCTTGTAAGAGTCTATTGGTGCATCTTTTACTAACTCTTCTCAGTAATATCATATTGATTGATTTGCCATGGTGAATTTTTATACATCAGAAATCAGAAAATGGTGCATTTTTTTTTAAATTATAGAAAACTAGTTGTTAAACATTTACCATCACAGGGCCTCCCAGGTGGTTCAGTGGTTAAAGTCTCAGCAGCCACTGCAACGTGAGTTATATCCCTGGCCAGGGAGCTAATCCACATGGCACAGCAGCAGACCTCTGCTGTCTTATCTATTGCTCCCCTCAGCTGTGTATTTTATTAGATCTGCCCATGCTGTCTCTGATGAAGACTCTCACCCCCAACATCCCCACACACCTCTGGCTTACGCTCCAGCTCTTATATGCATAAATAAAATTTCAAAACCTTTAAAAAATACATATTTACCATCACAGTGCTTAGGAAAAATAAATATGTTTCAGACAATATATTTAGTAAACCATTCTCAATTTTTCTGAAATATATTTATTTCTTCAAAAATAGTGTATTCATATTTAATAACAGCTAAGAAACATATCCTTCCTATGAATCTTTGTTACTCTTTTCATTTTTCTTGTCATTTATGTTCATTTATTTTAAAATCATTATTTAACATTTACCTTTACAGAGTTATGCAAAAGATCCTAGTAAGATTCACACCTTTAGCAGTCAATATTTATAAAGTAAACAGGTCCTACAGCAGTAGCTATACATTTGGTTGCACATAATAACATCGTAAAATGATTGACATATAAATATAACAGGTGTTAATAAAGCTACATCTTGCTGGGAGAAACTCAGGCTTTTTAAATCACAGGTGCTAATAAGACCAACAAGCTGAGAGTGAGAGAAACTGAGCATTTTATAGGTACAACAGATACTGTGCTTTGTGCTACTATTATCAATCTAATTAATAAAGACTAAAAAATGATATAGAAAAAATGTTTTTTAATACTTATTATTTTTATTACTACCATTATTTTTGGATTTCTGCCTGCATTTTTGACAGCTCTTTCCAAAAAGGAAATTTTGGATGTAGATAATAAGAAGTGTTGTAGCTTGGTAAGTGACATCAGCATCATCTAGAAGCATATTAGAAAGGGAAATTTTTAGTCCCCAATTCAGAAATCTTCATTTTAACAAGATTCCCAGATTACATAGTTGAAAAGTTTGATAAGCATCAGATCTATTACCATTTTTATCTTCTTTAAACTACTTTAACATAAGCCAAGCTATTGGGGGTCTTCTGTGGTTCAATATGAATTTTCAATATTGTTTATTTCTTTGACAAATGCTATTGAAATTTTGAACAAGATTGTACTGAACCTGAATATTGCTTTGGGTATGATTGCCCTTTTTAATATTGTTAATGTTCTTCCAATCTATCAATATCAGCAGGGAATATCTTTCCATATTTTTTTGTATCTTCTATTTCTTTCACAGTGCCTTGCAGTTTTTGCTAAATGGCCATTTTACTTCCTTGAGTAATGCTATTCTTAAATATTTATTATTTTTGCAGTTGATATTCCTGACTAATCAAAGAAATTCTGAGGAAAAAAGAGAACAGAAACATCACTGTCCCAGACTTTAAGATATATGACAAAACAATTGTAATTAAAACAAAATAGTGTTAGAATAAAAATTGACACTCAAACCAACAGAATTGAATCCCATAAGTAAATCAGTACTTATCTACATAGTCAGTAAATCTAAGACAAAGGAGCAAAGGAAAATCATTTCAATAAATGGTGTTGGGAAAACTGGACAGTTCCATACAACATAATTATATCAGGTTTTTATATTACACTGCACTCAGAATGGATTAAAGACTTGGATTTAAGATCTGCAAACATAAAATACATAAATGAAAATATAGGCAAACACTCCACAACATTGGCTTCAGTGATGTCTTTAGGGTTTTGCCGCCAACATTAAAGGAAATAATAATAAACATAAATAAATGGAATGACATCATACTAACGAGCTTTTGTATAGTAGAAAAAATGTCACTGAATGAAAAAGATACACTACTTATTAGGAAAATATTTGCACATAATACATTTGGAAAAGTGTTAAGGTCTACAACTAATTCATACAATTCAACAAGAAACCAACTCAAACAAAGTAAAAAGAAAAGCTAAAAATATACTTTTTGAAAAGAAGGTACAGTGATGGCCAAGAGTCTTGTGGAAGAAATGGCATTGTATTTGGAGCTTATCTTTCTTGTGTCAGCAATGTGTTTTTAACAATGAAAAAATAATAAAACAATAAATCAATATTAGGTTTAATGCACTGCAGATGAATTAGCTTAAGTTTTCACAAACATAGTTTTCTTTAATATAATATTTTTATGATAATATAGTTAAATAAATGTGACTATTAATTACTGAATATGGAAGTTAAATTATTATGGTCAATATATTTAATATTTCAAAAAGTATTTGCCCCTAGGTTTGAATGTAGCATATGATTTTAAAAGAATGGGAAGTGCCTTCATGGTGGCACAAGGGGTTAAGTCTCAGCACTATGAAGCTATTCACAGACTGCAGCCAGGGAGCTCACCCATATTGCTCTGCTCCCTTCAACAGTGAATTTCAGTCAATCCACCTGTTCTGCTCCCCACTGTCTCTGGTGAATCCTTTCACCACACTCCTCTTCTGCATCTTTGGCCTATATCCCAGCTCTTGTGTGCATAAATAACAAATCTTTAAAAAATGGGAAGAGCATTTGAGAGCTATACAAATTACAGAATAATAACTGAGTTGACTAGTTGAAAAATGTTTGCCATTTTCAAATAATTTCTACAAGTTTACATACAAAAATATATGATTTAAGATATATGGTTTATTTATTCTTACTTTACATGTGTGTAATTTTCACAAGATCTTATATTTAGTATCTCTGATAGACCTCAAGCCCAGAACTCTTTGGTCATGTATCATGCATATCATTATTTCTGTGTTAGTCTCTTAATCTTTGTACCACAAACCTCTAGATTATTCTATCATAATTTACCACTTACTGGCATAATTAACCATTTTAATGAATGATTGCCTGTGTGATTCCCACTGGACATATAGTGGCAAAAAACCAACTGGCGTGACTATGAGTCTCTGCATGAGAGGCAGGAAAATAACAATTGGATAGAGCTACTATCAAGTACTGTGAGATTGCAAAGACAGCATATTATTAGTGTTTCATCTTTAAAAAGTTTAAATCACACTTTAATTTTCAGGGACATTATTAACACTACAAGCAGAAAGTACTATGGAAAGGGTAGTATATAATCATTCAATTTTGCATTTTTATTTTTTTTTTCTTTAAATATTTGGATTGCATTCTAATCACTCTGTGCAGAGAATTGTAATTCTCAAGATGTGGTTTGTCAGGAGTAAAATGGTTATGTCTCCTAGACTATCCACAGGGAAGATAAGATCTAAAGCAATTACAGTGAATGGCATTTTAAAATTTAGTATGAAATATATATTTTAAGTATGGCGGTCACTTGGGAAAAAGAGAAAAATTTTCCCATATGGAGAAGGGATAAAAATTCCAATAGTATAACATATTATATGTACAAGATTTCACAAAAAAAAAAAAAAAAAGGAAATGAAATCTGGCTTGAAGATAAGATACTGTTATATAATGAATTCAGTAATTTTTCCATTTAGATGTCAGGAATATCCGGAATTACTGCAGCTTTTACAATTAAAGACTAGAATGCTTTATTACAAGACTTACTCATTACATTCTTCATTGAAGTTCTCACACCCCATGCATTAAAAACATTTTGATTAAGTAAACAGCATACGGCATCTTCATGCTGTATTATTAATAATAAATTCTACTTCCAAAAAGAAAAAAAATTATGACTTTCTTAGAAATAAAATGTATATTTGACTTGGTAAGATACAGTTTAGTACATGATAGGCTCATGCTAACTTTTTTCACTCAGCATGTTAACTAGGTTCATTGTCAAAATTATGAATGGCATTTTGATTTAAAATGAATTTTGTTAGTAGATTTCAGTTAGTATAGATGGCAATTGATTCAAATCTGCAACAAAGGAAAATCATGCAATGAGTGATTTAAAAAACAGCAATTAATAGGAATATAATCTGAATTTGTAAATATTCTCCATCTTTGTTAATTGAGGGATGGGCAAAAAATTCAAATTTAGTTAGTTTTTTTAGAGTCAGGAAAGCCTCCCCAAATACTTGTGTATTCTTATGACCAGTGAAGGTCATAATTTTCTGGTACATAAAAGGAAATGGTACACTTATAATAATAACTTTTCAATACCTTTCAAATTTGTTGCAGGGTGATTTGCTCATTGACCATTGGCCATGCCAGGACACTTTCACTTAAACCTGACTTCAGAAATTTTTCAATGAAAACCCTTGAAAGATGAGTATTAGGCCAATATTGTCAAAATTAAATATATACTTATTTTGCTAGATATTCTGTAGTATTACTTACAATTAAGCAATTGTTACCAAATAATAAGCAAGAGACATATTAGAAATTAATTTTGGCATGTCTTTGTATAGACATTTAAAAATGATAAGGGACCAATTGTTTTATGTATTAAAATTACTTGGCTCAGTTATTGCAGAGCTTTATTAGATTTTTAAATTTTTTTCAAAACAAATGAAAACAATTCAGATAATAAAGGCATAATAATTATATGAAATAAATAAAATGCATTTCCAAAATCATTTAATTATAATATATATAATATCTCAAAAGTGTGTATCCTCTGTCTTTAATTAATTACTATTATTGCCAAACATGCTGGGTGCTTTTTCCTGTTAGATTTGGAAAAGGTCAAGTCTGGGGTCTCAGTGACCATTGTGAGAAATTCCAGAAGTTAGAAAATAGCATTTTAAGATCAATTTTACCAGAAAACTTACTTTCCAGAAAATATGCAGAGGTGGATGAGACAGCCAGATTTTCAAGTTACCAGTTAGATGTGGCTTTGCCCATCTCAGGAGTATTGGCAGGAACTCACACTTTTTAAATTATGTTGCACAGCAAAAATGATGACAAATGGCCACAGTAAAATAATCTTAAGCTCTTTTCTCCACTGGAAACTTGGCGTGGGGAAAAATAAAATTTTAGACATTTTTATATTCTCAAGATTATTCCTAATTGCCATAGATTATATATTTAGTATTTGTGGATGAATACCATCAATTGCCTAATTAACAGAGAAAGGAAAGTCTGATGTTGAATTGGGTGCCAAGAAGACCAGTTTTCAAACGGCATTGATAAAATAGCCCATATTTTCACCTAAGTTAATTCAACAAAATTAAAGTCATGTGTTTCAGAAGTAGTATAAACAGGATATGAAATTGATCAAAAAAGAGAAATTCTTCAGTTTGGTGGTCAGTAGATATTCTTATATTCTTGACAAAAATCAAGATTCCACTTCTATTGTTTCTTAGTCCATACGTCTTATATTTTGTAGATATTTTAGTTTTAATATAGTAATTGCTCCTTTTCCTTCTAGGACAGTCATAGTAATAAACATGGAGAAATTAAAATAAAAGCAACCCAGTACCATCAAACAGATAAAGCCCTACTTAATGTTTGCCATATTAACATGAAATATTAACATTCTTATGCACATACAACACTGGGAGAACACCTCTTATTTGATACCTGTTTGTAGACTTCAATATATATTAGAGACTTTGTAACAGGGTGGTCCCCAGGAAAAGGGGAAGTTTGGGTTCCCTTCCCCACCCAGAAGGAGGGTGGAGCTGAAAGGCACAAAGATCAGAGAGACATGTGCAGAAACTGTGCTTGCTTCTTCTTGGTCATGAACTGGTTGAAACAGATGTGGGTGAGACCCATGGGGAGGTTGACTATGGCAGCATTTATCTTGATTTTGATTTTATTCTTTTCTTCTCAGACTTGTCTGGCTATTTCTGACCTTTTCTATGGGTACCCTCCAAGCCCCCCAGAAAGTGCTTTAGACATGTGGCGGCCTTTCAGAGCTTGCTTTGGGCCAATCTCCTCGTGGGTAAAAGGGATTAACCTTTGTATGAAAGTATTATGACTTCAAATTATACTTAGTAACTAGCAATTCAATTGTTATTTCTATGACATGACTTTTATGAAGTTTGTGTAGCTATGCCACACTTTTATTACTTATTTAGAATAATTTCATTGAAAGGAAATAGTGTAGTCAAACAAAGTATATATTTTAACACTTTTTGAAAGGAGACAAATAGATATCTGGAAGAATCACCAGTTTGTTTTTACATTTATGTATGGCAGCATTCAGATCAGTTATTTTTAGTCAGCAAAGCCAATAAGTATTTGATGTATCCTTATGCATTCAATGAAATATTGCAATCTATTTTTAGTTTTGATTATTAAAAAGACAGTCATTTTTAAAATTCCATTAATGTGATAACTTACTGAAGTGAAACACATTTTAAAATTCTTATTAGTCATTTAAATGATTTTATTTATAAATTGCTTTAAGCACACTTTTTTCATCATTATACTAGTTAATATAGTATCAGTTTGTAAGAGTTGCTAATGAAATAATAATACTGACCTTTTATCAATTCTATGTACTGCAAATACATCTGAAATTCCTACTTGCTTCATATAATTGCTATATATTCAAATGTTTCTGGTAACCACCCCAGTGTTATTAGATAGTCTTTCTTCAGCAAAAAATTCTAAGCATATTCACACACCACAGTCTAATTTTTTAATAATTCCTCTCCTGGCCCTCCCTGGTGGTGCAGCGGATTGAAGCACAGCACTGAGAATCTGGAGCCGCTTCCGCATGAGTTCGATTCCCGCCTGCCCCAGAGATGACCACATGGCGTGGCAGACCTCTCCTGACCCACCCGCTGCTCCCCTCAGCAGTGTACTTCGTTGATCTGCCTGTTCTGTTCCCTGCTCTGTCTCTGGTGAAGCCTCTTACCGCCCCTGAGCTTCTGGCCTGTACCCCAGTTCTGTATTCACAAATAAATAAATCTTTAAAAAAAAAAATTCCTCTCCTGCCAATTTCATATATTTAGTCTAAGTTGAGTTTATTTTCAATAAATTTGAAATAGTATTCTATTTTTTTGAAATTAATTAGAAAATGTATCAAAGCCATTCATTGAATAATTTATTTTACTAGTCCCCTCTAATTGTATATATCTCAACATTCTGAATTATTTAATCAAAATATATGTTGGAAATTTTTTATGAATTTTGTTCAATCAATAGATTAGATTCTTATAAAAGATCACCTGAGAAACGGTGTAAATCTATCTCCCTAAAACATATACTTTAACTATCATTACATGTATTTTAACTCAATGAAAATAATTGAATTAAAAATAGATATCTCCTGAGAAATATTACTTTGTTTTTTACTTTTGCTTTTCAAAAGGTATGTATCGTAAGTCTACTTCTTTATTGCACATCATATTAATCCTATTCATTTAAAACAGAAATTAAATTACATCCAAAATCCTACTTATATGATGTGTCTAGAAAAATGCATTTTTACTTGGCTTAACTCTTTAGGGTAGGTAAGACACTAGAGGAGTTGGAGTGAGGTTGAGCCTTTCAACTGCATATCTCATTTTGGATGCTCTAGGTGGGCATTTGATGTCTTTAATTTTTATCTCAGTTCAATGAGCCCTGCAAATCTGAAGGCATAGTTCAGACAATTTCTTAACTGTTGTTTTTGTCTCTGCTGCTTTTCTTTATTTGTCTCTTCACTCACTTGCTAAATACCTAAGTATTGCTTCAAAAGGACTGTAAAACTCAGTTTATTTACCTTTTCTGTCATTTAATGAAGGATAACGGAAACAAAAATAAGCCCATAGCATCACTGAAACACTTGGAAGGATGTTACCGAACAATAAGGATATTTGAGACATTTATGAATACAAAGTAAATGCTATTAAGCCAACAGCTGATAAAAACTGCTATTTCACACAGTATATATCACTATGAGATTTCCCAACATAATAAACTAAATTATCAGCTCAGCTTCACAAGAAGTAGAGAGCAAGAGAAGGCTATGGAGTAGCCATCAAGGTAATTCATTGCACAATTGGGAAAATTCCCTCCTGCTCTCACAGTTTGTGACTTTTGACCTCAGGTAAAATCCAGAAAAATCTTTTTTTTACAATGAGAATAAACCATTAGAAGCTTCCTTTGCTAGCCTGATAGATGAAGGGGAAAAAATTCCAATTCCTGCAGGTAATTTCCAGCTTTGTGAACACATGTAAAGCTTTCCCTAGAGATATTTGCAGCAATATTTATATGAGCACAGTTCACTAACTGCCAAGTACTGGAAATAACTCAAATGCCCATGAATGGTAGGATGAACAGATAATGCACTGTGCCATAATTTATAGTAGATTATTATGCAGCAATGAAAATAAACCTAGAATAATTGGTGCAACATCAAATAGCAGATGACTCTCAGAAACATATTATTGAGTGAAAGACAGCAAACCTATATTTCACACATTGTATAATTTCATGTATTTTCATTTCAAAAAACAAACTTAAATGGCAGTGTTTAGATATTGAGGGATGCATTTTTCTTTCTCCCCCCCCCCCCGTCTCCTTCCCCAGGCTTTGGTGGTGGCCTCAAGCCCCAGGAAGTCGGTGTTCTGTATGTACAAACAGTTGGGCTCCTCTCTCCCCCCCGTCTCCTTTATTTATTTATTTTTATTTGGGATGAGAAAAACCTGGTACCTGGTTCCTAAGGCTTTTCCCACCACATTCACCTGTAAAGCTCCTTAAAACAATCCCCAGTGCTGGAGAACGCCTCAATCCTCCCTCAATTAGATTCCGCGCACAGTACTGGGGCCCGCACAAGCAGGAAGCCAAAAGGAGAGAACTGCACATGCGCATGCTGAGATTTGTGGGCTACCAGCATTTCAGGTCGGGAATTCGGTGGCCCAAATTCACCTTCAGCTAAAGTTGAAGGCAGCTGCAAACCCAGTGTGCTGTTCCATTCTCACACTCATACCCTGGACGCCGCTATCCTCTGGACCATCATTCAGGTGCAAATTAATATATGTTCATATATGTGAGTTATTGTATTTTGAGATGATTATTTTTAGGTGGTATGTGTTTGTTTTTGTTTTTTAAAGATTTATTTATTCATACAGAACTGGGGTACAGGCCAGAGATGCGGAGGGTGAGAGAATTCACCAGGGACAGTGTGGGGAGCAGAACAGGCAGATGGAGGAAGTACACTGCTGAGGGGAGCAATGGGCCAGTCAGGAGGGGTCTGCCACACCATGCGGATCTCCTCGGGGCAGGCGGAAGTGGTTTAAGCTTCTTAGTGCAGTGTTTTAACCCGCTGCACCACCAGGAAGGGACCGGTTGTATGAGTTTTAGAAAGGTGGGTGAAGGGCCTCTATCAGGTTAGCTGACTAGACCTATATTCATGTGTTAACGCCCCAAGAATTCACCAAAACAGAAAAGAAAACAAAACCAAAAAAAAACTTGCACTTTTTTTTTTTAAAGAATGGGTGTCTTATGATTAAAAATACAAAGGTTCAAAGATTAATTTGAAGTTTTCCTTTTCCCACCAAATTAAAACAGCCTGATTTAACAGCCTTAAGATAGCCAGGGCTCCCATAATTAGAATCTGCAATCTGTGACTTTATTTTGTTTATGAAAAGTCTTAACCTAGATACATGTATGTATATATAAGGTAGCCAAGAAGCAAGGATTACAGTGTTTTCAATGATAATCTGTAATATTGAGAACTGTAAATTGGAGAGGAATTGTGTATCGTCAAGCCAAAAAGCAACAAAAAGAAAAAGTATATTTGTAAAGACAATTTGTAACTTGCTAGTCTCACTAAGAAAAACACAGGATTCTGAATACTAAAACCAAAAAGCCAGTAATGAGAGACCAAGGAGTTAGGGAGAGTGAGAGAAGCAAGAACCATTGGAAATAATAAACTCATTAGGTAGTTGTTAATAGTAGTTAAGATAGGGATTGGCAAACAATAAAATGTAGTTATCATATCACTCATAATAAAAGAAATGAGAAGTTGACCCATGAGATAATCTAACACAACCAAATATAAAGTTATGAAGGAAATTTTGAGAAGTGAGCACTTGATTAAATGTTTCCAAAATTCATATCTATTTATTACTAGGAAATTCAAAGAGATGGGTAAGAGACAACATACATGCACAAATACAAAAGCATAATTGAAAATATATCAAACGTTTTTAAAAACATGGAAAGAGACAATATGGGTCTTTCAAAAATTATTATTATTAATATGAGATAATACACTGAAATGTATAAAAGAAATACTGAACTCAGGAGAAATATGACGTAGTAGGTGCTCTATAACTTAGGAGGAACAGGGTATCAGAAAGGAATTAAGTTTGTAACTATTTTCAGGTATTTTTCTGAAGTAACACTGACAATATTGTGTATCTAACTTAATTCTAAGAATAAGTATTTAGATTCAGTGTCACATAGTTATCCAAACTATTGCTCAAAAATTAGGCAGAAAAAAATATATTCTTGAGAAGTGAGGATTCAGAGTACATATGACATATATCCTCTCTGGGAGACAAATTAGAAGAGAATACATGTATTATATAGGAAACATATGAAGCAAAGTACAAAAACATAATTAGCTCTAACTACTTCAGTTGGAAAATTTGAATTAATTATTGAGTTTTCAACAGTTGAAAAATCATGCTTGAATGAATACTATTTCTGTCCCCTCTTCCAATATATATGATCAGGAAATAAAAGGCCAACAAACTATTAAAAGTAGTGAACAAATATATTTTAGGGAAATTAGAATATTCAGAAAAGCAGGATCTACTGTATTAATTTAAAAAAATCAAAATTACAGACAATAGTATTATATTGAAATGATAATGTATTTTAATAAATTAAAGGTATAGTCCAATAAGATTAACAATAATAAACTCTACATTCTTAATTTATAATAACATATTGATTAATTTATGATAGATTAGGACAAGTAATCTTTTTTTAAAGATTTATTTATTTATTCATACAGAACTGGGGTACAGGCCAGAGATGCAGAGGGTGAGAGGATTCACCAGGGACAGAGTGGGGAGCAGAACAGGCAGATCAGTGAAATACTGCTGAGGGGAGCAGCCGGCGGGCCAGGAGAGGTCTGCCCGCACCATGTGGGATCACCTCTGGGAAGGGTGGGGATCGAACTCATCCTGAAGTGACTTTAAATTCTTAGTGCTGTGCTTTAACCCGCTGCGCCACCACAGAGGGCCCAGGACATGTAATCTTTTAATTTATAATATTAATTTATATTTATGAAATTTTGATAGATTAGGACAATAGGTAATCTTAATAGGCATATTTAACAAACCTTTTTCAGAAATGGAAAGATGAAGTCAATAAAATAATGTAAGAATATTAAGAAAGGCGTAAGCTTTATTGGATATATTTAGATAATTAGAATTTTGTGTATGAATCTGCCAATTGATTTGAAATGATATTTAACATATGTGGTAGCATTTTACTTGAGACTCATTTTTGTTTCATATTTTGGTTCAATGATCTTACCATTTCTGAATATTAGACTGATTTTATTATTAAACTTTATAGTAGTATTTGATATTGACCAGAAAAAATGCATCATCATTGCTCTTTTTAACAATTATTTTGTTGTAGTCAGCCTAGCATAGTTCTCTAATAGTCAAATTGCAAAGGTGATTAAATTTGGAATACTGAATGGAATATTTTTACCTTTATAAACAAATTATAAGGAAATGTTTATGAGAATAATCTCTCTTCTATAGAACTTGTGCTCTGCCTCCTGATAAACTTCTTAATTTACCTGTTAGTTTCCTCAATTATGGAGGAATATTCATCTCAGCTGTATCTTGGAATTTCCTCAATTCTTTGCTAGTTGTTTCCACTCTTTAACCTGATTGCTCTTTCCTAAGTTGTTCCATCAGTGACTTCCTTAAGTATTCTTTTACAAAAAGTTAAATGAAGTTATTAAAAGGAGTCTGACATGCTTAGTTTTTCTCCTTAGTTAAAAGCCACTGTGTTTAATTAATTCATATTTTGCACTAGGAACCCAGAAATAAACATCTTGGTCAAAAAGTAAGGCAAGCAAGCTTAATTTGTTTAGGCAATGTGTTTGGAATAACAGGATCATGATACATTAGTACATACACAAATATGTAATTTGTTTTGTAATTTTCTTACTCATATTGATTAAAATAGTAGCTTTTTGGAGATGTCATCAAAATCTAAAAAAAGTATTTGATTTTATTTTTTCTTCCTAGCAAATATTAGTGAAGATAAATAAGATTTTTGAGTTTTACCTGCAAATCTTAATTACCAAAAATACATCTCTGTAACTTTAGTTAGTAAAGAAAGATTCCTTAAAAACTTGTCACTCATGGCCCTCCCTGGTGGCGCAGTGGGTTAAGGCATAGCACTGAGAATCTGGGTCTGCTTCCGCATGAGTTCGATTCCCGCCTGCCCCGGAGGTGACCACATGGCGTGGCAGACCTCTCCTGGCCCACCCGCTGCTCCCTTCAGCAGTGTGCTTTGTCCTCTGCCTGTTCTGTTCCCCACTCTGTCTCTGGTGGGGCCTCTCGCCTCCCCTGGGCCTCTGGCCTGTACCCCAGTTCTGTATGCACAAATAAATAAATCTTAACAAACAAAACCAAACAAAACAAAAAACAAAACTTGTCACTCACTAAAAGGGAAAGAGAATAGTTTCATTTAAGAATGGTTTCAACTCTTCACTTTTGTCATTTATATAAACATTATTTGAACAGAAGAGTCTGAAGAGAGCATACAAAGAATTAGTTGGTCAATACTTGCAAAGGAGGTAAAAATGGATCACTTTCACTAACAATTCATTATTATTCCATTGTACACTCTATTCAACTCCATTATTTTATGAGAAAAAAAGACTATAGCGTTTAACAGAAGACAGACAATGCAGTTAAACAGATTTGGAATTCTAGCCCAGAGCTGTTCCGGATCTTCCTAAATTAGAAATGGCAATTGGTTTAATTAATTCTCATGCACATGAAAATTGTTCTAGGTTAAATTGTTTTATGAAATTTATTTATAGACTTAATACTCTTCTATCTCTTTAATATGGTGGTATCATTAAGCTTTTAAAGAATTGTTTTAATAAACTCTTTTGTGCTTACATGTGATAGAAATGTCAAAAGCAGCCATGATCCATTCATTACTAAAGAAAATACTTTCCCCTCACTCAGTTGACTTTGTGGTTGGTTCTAACTAGCAATGACCAAGGTGACATGATGTGACTGGTCCATTTTATGAGTAGCCACGGTGTAATGGGCTTAGTAGTGAGAAAGTGACAGAGCTTTTGTGTGGCTTCATCACCACACAGACTACAGTTGACTGTCCAATCAGTATTATGTGTTTTCCCTAATTTACTTCTGATTTAGAAAATTTCAACTTCCAATATTTAGAAAGCTTAATAAAGTACTGTATTCTGTCTTACTGCTTTCTCATTACCTGTATGAGATTCTTTTATACTACTCCTTAGTGACCCAAACTTATCTCTGAAACCTTCCTGTTCACCATAGGTCTTTTTCTCAATTCTCAGAAAGTGTACTTGCATTGATCATCTAAAACTCTTTATTAGATGCAATTCCTACTACTATATATTTTTGATTTTTTTAAAGATTTATTTATGTATCCAAGAGTTGGAGTGCAAGCCAGATGTGCAGGAGGTAAGAGGATTCACTAGAGACAGAGTGGGAAGCAGAGCAGGCGATGCTACTGAAGTACACTGCTGAGGAGGAGCAGTGCGCTGGTTATGAGAAGTCTGCCATACCTAGTATATATTTTGAATTTTCATTTAATCATGGTTTCCCAGCCACATCCTAGCAAGATAAAGACTGTATACAAAGATGTATACTTTCAATCCATGATGAAACCAAGCTGCAGTTGAATTCTTATGTATATATAACTCATCAAATACGTATAAAACAAAATATTATCAGGGATGAAACTAGAATTTCTTCTTCTAGTTTAACCATTCCATCCCTGAGTCTGACTTTATACTTTTTTATGTATTAACAACAGCCAGCCACATTTGCAAATATCACTACATAAATGCATATGCAAAAGTACATTTGCAAATTGTTTTATTCCATATGTAATACATATCAAACATAATATATATAATTTTATATAATATGTAATATGTAGTATTTTATATATAGGCTTCTGAATTGTGGAATTATGATCTAACATATATTTACATTTGCAATCTGTATAACATTATTAAAAGGCAAATAGAATAAGCTTAGGGAAAGATGTGATAAGAGATTGAATGGATGTTTTAATAATTCAGATTTATCCCATATCTCAGCTAGTTACCTTTTCAAGTAAACTATTTAAGCTAAAATATAAAAGAAATAGTTTTAGTAAAAGAAAAGCTGCTATGCAAAGACTAAAAATAAATAAAAAATTGTGGATCCTTTATGCAAATAAAAATATTTCACTGTGTCTTTAGTGCAACATGTATGGGATACTGAGATATATGAATAGAGAAGCATTTTGTAAATCATGTTAAGGTATTTAGATACTATCCAGAAGAAATAGGACACCACTAAACAGTCCAAATTAGAGGTATCTTTATGTTAAACTGAAAGCATAGTGTTATGAATCTGCCTGTATTTCAGCCTCAGTACTGCCACTAGGGTTTAGTAATTTTTGATAGGTAATGATTTCTATATAACTTCATTTGCTCATTGTAAAGTTGTGAATGTCTGTCTTAGAGTTATAGAATTATATATTTGGAGGCTAAAATAAGTTAATGTTTGATTTTTAGGAAAGTGCCTACACATAGTGCTTAATCAATGTTAAATATTAAGGGTTTTTCTTAGATTTTTTTATGCATATAAGAACTGGTGTACAGTCCAGAGGTACAGGGGATGAGAGACATCACCAGAGATAGAGTGGGGAGCAAAACAGGAAGATCTACTGAAGTATACTACTGGGGGGAACATTGGGTGCAGCCATGCCATATGGGTTACCTCCCTGACTGGGGATCAAACTCATGCTTCGGTGGCTTTGCAGAGCTTCATAGTGCTGTGCTTTAACCCATTGTGCCACCAGGAAGGGCCAAAATTATAAGTTTTGGAACACTTTTCCTGGAAGAATGGAAAATTGATAGGAAATAGGAAACCTGCGAAAGGATTAAATAAAACCATATTAACCTCAAAGAAATAGACAAAAAAGTATTGGTGTATTCTGATTCTACCAAGAGTATCACACCACTTAAACTGAATTAAACTTTTGATTTCTCCCTCCTCAGTTCAGTCTCCCATGCCAATTGCAGGAGGTAGTCCAATGCTATGTAGGGACATTTGATTCTCACTAGTATCTCTGTTGGTAGAATGGAGAACATAGGGGTAACTAGCTGCTACTAAAGAAATAGAATAGCATTCCTTGAAAGGACAGAAAGGACTATTGAGACCCAGTGGGTTCTTTGGGCACTTCATCTTACTGTGTCTAAAATTAAGTTATTAGTAGTATGTTTTGACATGGCACTACCAATTTTTTCAGCTCTCTTAAGATGCAAACATTTGATTACCCCCACTAGGTAAAGAAGCCCAGAAAGAATTCTTGAAAGAATTCTTGACTGAAAAAGAAACACAAAATATATATTAGAGGAAAGTCTCAATAATGACCTCACAAACATTTACAGAAAGAAGGACTTATGATCTACATTTATGAATCTCCTTTCTCTATCATTTTTATAGTGTGTTTATATATTAGATATAAACAAAATTCAATTGATTTATCTACCTGTAAAGTAATCTATGCTTCTATATGTTCTAAATGTTATAAATAAATAGATTATACTTTCCCTTCTTTTCAATAATTTCATGTAAGTATTATAGGTCATAATTAAAGTTACAGTTTACTTCCTAAATTATAGAATATCAATATAATCAGTTCAAAAAGGAGTGAGCAATACTCAGTGATTCAGGACTTTGTAAGATGGATGAGGTAACTGACTAGATTATTACTTGCTCCATTTTCCAAAAGCAATAAGAGGATTATCAATTTTCTGACTAGTGTTTCAATTTGTTGGAAGAGATACTGCTGATATTACTGGAAGTGATGATGTTTAGACACTTATTTATGGAAAATAGTGTGTTGATCTGGGACAACAGCTTTGATGAACAGGAAGTACATATAACGAGGCTATTTTTAAAAATCAGTTGCTTTCTTTAAACAAATCTTTCAGTAGGAGCCTGTCTTACCTAGATAGAGGCCAACTCTGAGTTTATTTTCACTCAGATTCTCTTATAATGCTAGTTCTTTCATGGAACTTAGTTCCATGAATCTGATGCATTTGTTCAAGACTTGGCTTCAGAGCAGTATGAGTAACAAACGGCAGTTGATCTTTTGCCAGTCACCTTGCTAGTCAGGTCTTTGTGTGGCTTGTGGAAAAGAGAGAAATGACACTATTGTTAGGCTTTTGAAAAGATTGCTGGAAGACTGAAGGACAGGTAGAGAATGTATGGAATGGCACAGAGAATCATTGGAAATCTAGTGAAGTGATGGAGATAATTTGTGCTTGTGTTGGGATGGTGATTCTTCAGAAAAGTATGCCAACTGGAAAAAAAATTGAAGATAAACTGGGGAAACTTAGCAAATTTATAATTGGAATAGTAAAAGAAAGACCTGTCAATTCTGAATTGTTGGCATAAACTTCCATAGGTAGATAATATGTGAAGTGTTTACACAGTGAACACATTTTAGTTTATTTTATTTTTAAAGATTTATTTATTTATGGTTACAGAACTGGGTTACAGGCCAGAGGTGTGGTGAGTGAGAGGGTTCACCAGAGACAGGGTGGGGAGCAGAACAGGCAGACCTACTGAATTACATTGCTGAGGGGAGCAGCAGGGGGGTCAGGAGAGGTCTGCTGTGCCATGTGGGTCAGCTACCTGGAGGGGGATTGAACTCGTGCTCCAGTGGCTTCGGAAAGCTTCATAATGTGGTGCTTTAACCTATTTAACCTATCCCACCAATGGAGAGCCCC
>NW_004567132.1:19396904-19405023 GCF_000260355.1 Condylura cristata | reverse complement strand
TAACCCTGTGACAAAAGTAGAGAAATTATAGCATATAATGATGTGATTTTTCTCTCCCAAACCTAGAAATTAGTTCTTGATCACATGTTCTTGTCAGAAGATTCCTTTGAACCAATGTTTCCTCAAGAATCAGTTTAAGCATGGAGGTGTGTGCAAATAGAAACAAATATATAGAAATCGTTTCTTAGAGCTTTCCACAGGTCATATTTTTAATCTTTAAATGAATTACTTTCCATTGAAATGAATTATTTTCATTAAGATGTTAATTTTGAAATTAATAATTAAGCTAATTAACTACATTTTTCAGAGTCAGGAATGCAGTTTTTTTTTTTCCCCCTCAACTTGAAGGCCTACACTAATTAGAGATGATTAGAGCAGATACTAGTCAGTAAGTAAATCCAGTGACATCAGAAAATTTGTAATATTTATCCCTTCCTGTTTTGATATTTTTTTCATGATCAAGTTTATGAGAAAATTATTTCTTTTTGTGGAGGTGAATTATGGCTTTAGCAGAACACATTTGCTTACATATTACCTTGCTTAAAATGATTTCAGCTACTTGTGACATGATTTTATTTTCTGTGTGCTAAAGGAAACTAAAAAGGGAAAGTTCAATATGTAAAATAGACTTCTTTTCACAAAATATCTTTAATCCACATAAAACATATGCACCCATGTTTATCTTGGAGATTGTTTTTGGACATCAAACTCAAATATTTGTTGTTATTATTACAAAAATATCAATGATAAAACTATACCCCTTTATTTCTTGAAAAAATACAGAATATGCTTCATGAACATTTATGTAAATGTTAACTATTTCACCACATTATGAAGCTTTTAACTTTCAATTATATGTTATAAATCGATTAAATTATGTTCAGAATTTACAGATTTTTTCCCATCAAGTGAAAACAAATTCTAACTTTATAGTTGTATATGTTTTAGCTTAGGGACTCCTTGCCCTATATGTAAAAGCTCATTTCTGTCCTCTGTGCATTGGAATTCATAGAGAAGATTTCCATATCCTCTTAAAATGGTTTATAACATGTTTTTCACATTTATTTTTTTCAAAGACTTATTTATTTATAATACAGAACTGAGGTACAGATCAGAGGTTTGGGTTGAGAGGATTCACCAGAGACAGAGTGGGGAGCAGAACAGGTGGATCTGCTGAAATACACTGCTGAGGGGAGCAGTGGGCAGGTCAGGAGAGGTCTGCTGTGCCCTGTGGTTCAACCCCTGGCTGTGGATCCAACTTGTCCTGTAGTGTCTGTGATAGCTTCATGGTGCTGTGCTTTAACTTGTTGTGCCACCAGGGAGGGCCCTATTTTTCACATTTAATAAAGTTTTAAAGGTAGGAGCAGTAAAATAATCTTCATTTTAAAATTAAAAAGCTATAAAACAAGTATGATTATAAACTTCAAGAGAAAACAAAACGACACATTAATAATGTAGGCTCTGAGACAAGGTTTTATCAACTACTAAAGAATAGTTTTACATGCCTCATTGATGTTTCTTTCCATTTCTTGCTTGCCAGTCCATTTCAAGTTGAATACTGTTATCAGTGAAATAGATCTAAATGTCAGATCTTTAAAATACCTTGTACTGTTAATTTTTGTCCATTTGTTTTTTGACATCTTTTACCAAATTACTATTGCTAACCCTCATACAATCATCTCCCAATCTTGTTTGGTGTAGAATATATATGCAAATGAATATATCATTCATCTACAATATTTCATCAGTACAACCAACAAGCTATGTCCATTGTTTCTCTAAGTCATGTTATTTAATGGTATGTAATGGTATTTAGTTTCATTTAATAACAGCGTTAGTAATACCAGGTATTAGTCTGGACTGAGATAGTCTTTACCAATCTCACAACAGATCTTTTCATAAGATACTTTAATTGGATCAAGATAGTCTTGACTCAGTTAATTTTGGCTTCGATATTCCCAGGATGCTCCAGTCATGTTTTCCTTCCTTAGTCTTTGAGTTCTTGAGAAAGGAAGAATAACATTTTTGAAAATCATTTTTGAATGCAGAAAAATCTGATGTTGAATATTTGAATAAATATGATCTATGGTAATATGGTAAAGAAATATGGCAGTGGAAGAGAACAGTTTGGGGTCACAATGGCAACTTTGTGAGGTGATAGGTGGTAGTTTTAGGTTGCAGGGGTAAAAGGACCCCTTCATGGAAAGAGGGCAAACCTGGGAGCTTTTTTTCTTTCACACAAAGTATATATACTTATTCACACTACCAAGAGGGAACAGTGTGCTCTGCCAGTTATGAGGCACACACATTACTTTGTCACTTACTCTTACAAATTAATTTATATGCTTTGTCATGTGACTAAGTGTAAAGCTTTGAGCCAGTCACTTCTGTGTAAAAAGAAAAAAAAAATTCAGCTTTGTTAAATGCTACCAGATGGATGGCCATTTATTGGCTGATTTGAGGATTTTTATTAAAACATCTGTGTTTCACCCTGGAAAGAAAATAAACCTGTTTGTCCAGAATCTCCACAAAGCTACTTCTTTCTGTCACACATTCCATTTGATGATAGCTCCTGGGTGCATTAAGATGCATCATTGTAGATTTAGTTTCTGAGTTTATCAAATGTATCAATTGCAGCACAGGGCATCATTCAAATTTTCACACTATTTGAACAAGTTTTGAATATTAAAGAACAGACACAAAGAAGAACCACATTACCGGAACTGCTGACAGGACTTTGGGTCCAGTTAATTGCTGTAAACAGAATGGTTCCTAATGCTCTTTTTAGTTACGTGTTTGTGGCTGCCAGCAGTACTCAATGGTGCCTTTATAAATTCCCTCTTTATCTCTGACTCCAGTTGATTGACATGTGAACCATGAGCTTGTGGTGTCTGAAGAAATGCACTGTATTTCAACAAAGCTATGAATATTTCCTGAACCTTACACAGCCAGTTCTAAATACTACAATTTCAGCTGTGATTCTTTAATGCCTAAAATATCACTGGGCTCAAAAGTCAGTCAAATATTTTAGTGTTGAGTTCATCCTTTAATTCATCGGAGATACATTCAGTGAGTACAAATTTGATGAATTAATGGTAGGGGGTACTTATTGCAACGTTTACTAACATAGTTTTTAATTAGACATTTTTGGTTGTCAAAATATGAGAGAATGTGCCTATTTTTATTTGTATTCTAACTTTTAATTAGTATAAGAGAAATACAAAAACAATACATTTTATTGTGTTGTTTCCTTTTATTACTAGTGCTATAAGTTGTTTATTACTGATTTTGATTAGATATTTTCATTGAGAATATGTGTTTCATTGTGTTTGAAAACATTAAAAGATCCCAAATTATAATGTAAGTACTCTTTCTCATTTTCCACATCTGTGACAGTGTCTCCTAATAAAAAAGGGCTATAAATCAATGGACAATTCTATTAAACATGGAATAACCTATAGGAGTCGAGCTAAAGCAAGCTATATTATGTATTTGACCCAAAATTATCTGTTTGAACAGAGTAGAAATTTCACATCTGAGAGATAGTAATTACAGCATTTTCCCCCTGTTACACAAATCCTTTTTAAATCTTTCAAAAGAACACTGTGACAGGGTGTAATCCAGTGTGGAGTGCAGGGAAAAAATAAGTTAGATGTGTGATACCAAAGACTTTCTTTTGTTCCATGGATCGCAACATTCTGTGGCTAATCTTCTCTTTAAAAAACAACTACAAAATATTTTTCAAATGCAACTGTACTTTAGATTTTTTTTCATTTCTTCATAGAGAAATTTTTATTTTTCTTTGTGGTATTTTTTGTAACCTAATATAACATGAAGTAGTTTTAAGTGTGTTGCCAGTGGATACAGACAGCAAAGTTGATAGCAGTTCTGTGTAATCAGGAGTCAATATTTTCTATTCTGAAAAGAACATGAGTTTCTCAGATACCTGCCTTGTTGGTATGGGAATAGTTGATTTCATTTTAAATAGCATTGACTATTCTTTACATATTAGTTGCAGATGTAGGATTTGAGGATTTTTGTTCCTGTTATTGAGGTGAGTGGAAAATAATTAATTTTCATAACTTAGATTACCTGCCCAAATGAAATTAATTTGAAAGTGTTATATAGAAACATTATGTAATATGGAAACTTCTTAAGGTATACAAACTCATATCAACACACACACAGTCACACACACAATCACACACGATACACAAAACAGTACACCATGATCATTACATGACTTAGGAATAAAAGGCATTATATAAAATGCATTTAGAAGCAATGTTCCTTAAAGGATTTGTACTATAAAACTGTGATACTGCCATCCAGTAAAAACATGACATTATTTGTCTAAGATTATTTTATTTCCCTGTGTATATGGTAATATTAGATAATAGCATATGATTTATTTTCTTTGCTGTTACATTAAAATGTAAGAAATAGGTTTTGCAGTGTTATTTAAAAAATTAATTTTAAAAGCATCGACAAAACCATGAGTATAAAAGTAATTACACACGAGTCACAGAAAAAGTTATACAGACTGAAAAAATGCAGGCTCTGATCATGCCTTCGGGAAATCTGTTATTTTTTTGTCTGTTGTCACTTTAGCTAATGTTCTTGAGAACTAGCCAAACAGAATGCTGACTACCTCCTGTCACTTTTAGTAAAAAGAAAACTCATTGGAAAGAAATTAATCCAATTACAGTAAAAAATAAAAGTGACAGTACTGTAAAGGAACACTTTCCATGTTTAAACATTATAATTTGTTTTGTTTGGTTGTACTTTCTTGCTTTCAGTCAGTTCCATAGGAAAATAACTGGGAACTTCTAAGTTTTAGCAGTAAATTTATTTCCAGTGAACCTAAAACTTTGGTATAAGAATGTTTGTGATTAATTTAATCTATACTCTAAATCCCACAAAACTATGCCAATAGGAAGTAAGTTCAGGCATTTTTTGGTAGAAACATTGATTGTAGCATTTCCATTTTGATCATGAAATAAACCATGAATTCGATGGAGATCGATATATAGTACTAATTACTACTGTAAAATATTTGAAATAATATTGAAATTATGACAGTTATTTTGGGAAAAATAAATTTTTTATCTGTTTTTCATATACACGAAACATCCCAAATGAAAGATTTTGACAGAGAACACACACACCCACATACTCCTCAGCATATTATGACTATAGATGTATAAACTTGCAGGTAAAGTTGGAACTACAGTTATAGAACTTTGAATATTTTTGGCTTCCATTAATGAGGGCAATCCATTAAAAAAACATAAAGGAAAGATTGCTGAATTTGACCATTTGAAAATTACATTAATGTTTAAGTGGCAAAGACAATTTGAACATCTTGAAAATAAAAAGACTGGAAGAACTTAGTTGTAGTATATCTATCATAATAGATTAGAACATAATTACACAAATAATTCTTTCAAAGCATTAAGAAAGGAATTAGTTCCTCCAAAAAAGAAGGGGGGAGTATCATGAATCGCCATTAACTGTGGACATAAGTAATTTAACATAAGTAATAACGCACATGGTCCATAAACTAAATGAGGACATTAAAAGTATTTAATATATCTAATATAATCTCAAATTCAAAAGAGAATACCTGTGGAGTACCATTAAGATATGTTAAGAAAAAAAAAAAATAACCAATGAGCGACATGATTAGAAATAGTGTTCATTCCCTACACAGTCGTTAAACACTTAAGCTGGGGGCCTCTCTGGTGGCCTAAGGGTTAAGTCTCAGAGTTATCACTAAGTACATCTGAGTTCTATCCCAGGCCAGGGAGCTAACCCCCACATATGGCACAGCAGAAATCTTTTCTGTCTCTCCCAGTGCTTCCCTTAGCAGTGTATTTCAGTAGATCTACCTGTTCTGCTCCCCACTTTGGTTCTGGTGAATCCTCTCACACTCCACACCTCTGGCCTATATCAGTTCTTCTATGCATAAATAAATGAATGAATGTTGAAACAAAACTAAATTTTTTTAGATGATCTGACTAAAAATTTAAAGTGCAGACTATTTGACCCAGAAATTGCATTTCTTCTGTTTACCAGAATTTTTTGACCATAACATGAAACTGCATATTTAAAAGCATTTATTGAGACATTTTATGTAATATAATTTATAAAATTTAATGTCCATTGTTAGGGAAAATTTAGAGAATTTTGTGCTATACTTAGAGAATTTTGTGCTATACCTATATAGGTCTATATTTTAAATAGTGAAATATTTCCAAAACAAAGTGTCATTTATGCAAACTGAAAATATTTGTGGTATGTAGAGAAATACCTAAGAGGATTCCTTGAAAATTTGACTTTTTTCCCTCTGAGATGTGTCATGGTACTGGTTAGGGAGCTTGTGGCACTTTTTAAACTTTGGACTCCCTAAACTTTGTTTCTTTGTGTATTTTTTGTAAGAACAATTATACTATTATATAAATGTGAAAAAAGCATGTGGATTTTGATATTATAGGATTACAACATAATTTATCTCGTGTTTTAATATGCACTGGCAGGTGTTATGAAGGATGTTTATGTTTCTATAAATAACTATAAAACAATAAATTCACATATAATTTGTTTAGCTGCTGGAGGCAAAGTCTTTATCACTTTTTGTTCAGTACAATAAAATAACTTGACACATTTGTACTTTTGGAACTAGAATTTTGAGAGAATCAAATATTTCCCAAACTGCTTCAAATTGCATGTTATTTTTTTTTCATGAGTAGTGAAACATCTGTAGAGTAACATCAATAACTGCTGCAGAATAACTCAAATAATATCTGCTTAATAAGGTAAATAGCAAAATCATTGTGAGATTGAAAGCAGCATTAATGAAATAGACAATGCCATATTATATACTACCCTAATCTACTTATTATTTACCTATTGATATATTAGTTATATGCTTAGAAATCATACACCTCTGTTGTATAATAATCAAATAAGAGGATAGGCTCAGCAGGATTTACAGTGTTCCCACCCTTATTTCATTATTGTTAAATTTTACTTTCTAGAGCCATTTAGGAACCTATTAGCCTCCCGAAATTGCTATTTCATTTCTTTCATGTGTGGGAAAAAAAAGAAAAAATAATGAGACATTAATAAGAGGCAAATACCTAAACAAATGTATAAAAGTTAAGTCAAAGGCTAAGATTATTTGAAATTTAAATTTTAGTGCCAAATTGTGTTCAAAAAACATGTAGTCACCCCCACATTATATATCAATAATGTTTTTCATTAATGATATTCCTAAGTAACAGAAGATGGAAAAAAAGTTATAACAGTTGAAAATACCTGATTGTTTTTTTGTTTAACTTCTGAAGCCAAACTAAATTAATTTAATTTTTGAATTTTATGTTGACTAGTTGTATTATCAGACAGCTAGAATATTAGGCAAAAAAAAACTTTCTTTCTTGATTAGGTTAACTGATAAATAAAGAAGGAGAAATAAAAGGTATTAATTTTTACTATATTTTCTGGCTCCTTTACTGCTTCACTTAAGACTATAAATGTATACAAAAAGAAAAATATTTTCTTGAAGACTGTAAAATATCTATTCTAGAGTAATTTAGAATGCACTCTTTCTTCTCTTTATTGAGGTAACACTACAGCTTTTGATAGGTTTTTTGTATGCAGTCTCTCCCCTTAGCAACTGCATAGATCACACCATACCTATCATCAAAGTCCAGTCACTATCCACCACTGGCCAGTAGACTTCTGATACTTCTGGCACCACTCCCTTCTGTTCTGATAACTACTCCTGTGAGAATCTAAGAATTTGTATTTTGGTGGAGAATGCCTTTTTCTCACAAATGAGTGAAAAATATATAGAATTTGTTTTTCTTGTGATTTATCTAACTTAGCATAAGCCTACCTAAGACCATCCATGATGTCACAAATGGCAAGCTTTCACATTTTAATGACTGAGTAGTATTCCATTGTGTGTATGTGTGTGTGTGTGTGTGTGTATTATATACCATGAATTTTAATCCATTCATGCATCCTTGGACAGAGTTGTTTCTGCATTTTGACTATTGCGAATAGTGCTACAGTGAACATGGGAGTGCAGATATCTTCTCAAGTTAATGTTTTC
>NW_004567132.1:19331828-19394564 GCF_000260355.1 Condylura cristata | reverse complement strand
TAATGAATCAGCATAAACAATTCCATCATTGTGATTAATCAGCTGAACAAAATGAAAAATAATTTATGATGACCTCATAGATGCAGAAGTGCTCTGTGAAAGTCAGCATCCTTTTATGACAGAAATTATCAATAAACTTGGAATAAAAGAAGACAGTATAAGACATTTATGACAAACCCACAGGTAGCAACATACTTAATGGGAAAAAAGACTTTTTGTTCTAAGATGAGGAATAAGACATAGATGCCCATTCTCATTGCTATGATTTATCATCATTTTGGAAGTCCTGACCCAAATAGACTAGGAAAAGAAATAAAATGTATCCAGATTGAAGGAAAGAAAGAATATAGTAAAATTTTCAATGAAGTATAGCTACAGTTAACACATCATCATTAGTGCAGTGAGATTTTAAATAGTGACCCTGCAACTAAATGTCAAGTTTGGGAAATACTTGATATAATTTATATATTGTAAACACACAATGTGTATGTATGCCTGTGTAGTTTTTCCAAGCAAATTTGATCAGTCATCTATTTTCTAATTTTATAGGATTTAGTTATCATATAATATTGTATACAATGTGTTATTTTAATATAATTATATATTGTGATATAAATGTTGTAGCATTATTTTTCACATTATATATTTATGGTAAAATATTATACACATTCACTATAATGTTCATTAGATCTCTAAACTTTGTTTACTACTCACTTCAAGTTTGTATTCTTAATATCATAATCTCATGGCCCTACTCTTTCTATCCTGGTAAACAGATTTAATATCACATAGACTACTGTTTGATGTGTTGTATAGTTCAGACCTGAAAATAGGGCCTTATGCCATCTAGCTGGGAGGAAAAAAAAAACAAAACTCATACTCTCTTGAAAATTAAAAAACAAACCTCCTCTCCTTTGTAACCAAAGTGCAAATACACAATCTAACCTTCATGGTAAAGAAACACGTCAGTTATATGTACCATTTGCAACGTGATGGAGACAAGGAGGGAATTAATGTTTCCTGTACATTACTAAAGTTCTACAAAGAAATGTTTTGATCCTTGTTTGTCATACTATTCACTTAGTTCAGTTGGAATAATTTTAAATCATAATCTTATCAGAATGATTCAAGTCATAACTATATGGATAGTAGCATACAGAGAGTATTGTTAACTCAAGAGCTACAATGCTAGGTTTGAATATGGGATCTACCAGTTATAAGCAATATAATATGACATGAGGAAAATTGCTTAAAATGTGGACCCAAGTCAAAAATACTTAAATAACTTAATGATAATAAATAGATAACTTAATAATGACTTATATAATCAGGAAATGATATAAATACACTTGTAAGTACTTGTTTCCCACCAACAATGAATGTGTGTTTTAATGTTCCTGATACTCTTTGTTTTGTCAGTACTCTGGATTGACCCTTATAGGTACTGTTTTATGATTTCAGGTGGTTTTCTTGCTTTTGCTAAGGAGTAGGTTCAGTTTAAATATCTGATTGTGCATTTTTTTATGTCTTACTTGAATTGATGTAACTATGGAACAGAAAAAGCCTTGGAGATTGTCTTTTGAACATCCTTGAATTAAGAAACGTAGCCTAGTATTTCTGTCCACTTTGACACAAAGGGTAGCATCTGCTTAGTCATTCTATCACTGTGTCTTCTGGGGGGAAAGGGGAGTGGCTATATCCAGCTTATAATTACGTAAAGATGCAAATGTATGTGTACATATCCATATATGTATATTTTAAATTACAGTAAAGAAATACATATGTGAGCATTGTGTGTGTGTGTGTGTGTGTGTGTGTATGCCTTTGTTGTATGTGCTATCTGCCCATACTACCTTAGTTAAAACTCCCTGGGTTTGTCTTTCAAAGTATGGCTCTCTCTCAGTGCTTCTTTTAATGTTTACCCCATCCCTATTTTCTCCATAATGTATTTTTCGTTGGTGATTCCAATATGCTAACTCATACAATATAGCCACTCATTTTTTATGTTTTTTATGTCTTTTCTGAGAAATAATTCTTTTCAATTCAGCTACCCATTCTCAAATGACTGTACTTTTTCAACCATAAAAATGATTATTCCATTCCCAATCATTAGTCTTCAACTCTTATCCTTCCATTTTAAATACTACCACAATCTCTTTACTTATTCATGTAGTAATAAATTATCAAAATCTCCACACCCTTTAACCTATTCTTGATTAAAATTGTAGCTAAAATCCAGAGCTATGTACTTCAGTGACACTTAATGAACTGTGATACAAAAACAAGCTGTTTGTTTTTATCTGATTTCCATCTGTATCTGTCTTTTCCACTACTCTGTAAATTCCTTAATACCTGGAACCTTGTCATATTTTCTGTTATAGCCTGTGCACAGTAGGTGCTCTGTAAATATCATTTGTATGAAAGCTGAATACAAAGTATCCTTAAAAACAAAATGAACTAGATGAAAATAATGCATTTTTAAAAATAATCTTTCTTCTCGAAGATGATTCATTTATTAGACTGCCTATTCACCATCATCACTCAGAATTTTGAAGTCCTAAAATTAGTTTTTCTGAAACTGAATTTGTATTTCCTAAGCTCTACCTCATTAATTTTATTCTTCCTCATTTTAGGAAATGACTACTTCATCCTTTCAATATCTTAGGTCAAAAATAATGAAGTTACTTTTAATGCCAGACTTTTAAATCCTACATCCAAACCACTAAGAACCCTATGCCTACTACCTTTCAAATACATCCAAAATCAGATTATTCCAAACCATTTATAGTATTACCATTCTATTCTAGTCTATCAATCCTCTCCTTTCTCCTGAATTATTGTAAGAACTTCATATTTGGTCTCAAGTTTTTTTTTTTTTTTTTCCTACCATTTGCTCCTCTATAAAATATTACTTCGCAATTATTTAGCACAACCCCTTTAAAATTTAAGATTTTCCCTCATGACTAGGGTTTGAAAAGTCAAGAAAAGTATTACTCTATCTAATAATGATAAATAGTTGTGTAAACTATGTCATAATAATTTGATTGACCCCAACAGAGAATTGAGATCATTGAGTATCTGCCAGGGACAGTCCCGATCATGGGTTGTTGCGGGGTGGGGGGCAGAACAGGCAGGGTTTTAAGGTGGGAGCAGCATCTGTGAGTGGAGATTCCTAAAAGGGAGGGAAAGGGGAGTGGGTGCAAGGAAGACACGGGAATGACCCGGGAATCAGAATTGGGTGCAAGTCTTCCTGTTCTGCTCTCAGCAGAAGTTTATTTTATACATTAGGAGCAAGCAGTGGCATGACATCAGCATATGAACTGGGCTGAGAGATTATAATCATCTTTTTTTTCTAAGAACACTTTAGGGTCATATTGACTTTCAGCTGAGATATAACATTTATTATTCTTAAAATCAATCTATTAAAGTTAAGATAGGTACATAAATTCATAAAATTTAAGGCTCACATTGTTATATTTACCACAGTGATGGTTGGCTAAAATAAAGTCCCTTTAAACTTTAAATGCTACTTAATGATCTTCATTCTCATTGAGACATCTTAGAGGGTAAAGTAAAGTGGAGAGCTAGGCTGGAGGTTGGGTTGGAGATGTGAAAGAGGATAAAGTGAGGTCACGGGCAAAGGTGAAGTTGTGAATGAGGGTAAAGTCAAGTTGAGGACTAGGTTAGAGAAGTTTTCTGGTAGATAAATCACTAAGTGAGATAGTAAGTTTCCTCATTTAAAGACTAAGCAATAAAGAGCTTAAGTAAGAGAGTAGAGTGATAAGATTTGGGTTCTCATCTGAGTAGTAAAAGAACGCTGATTATTTTAAACATGTTCTAGTACTGCCTTGTTTTACAATATTGATTTTGTTGTAAGCCAATTTCTTTTATTAATCAGCCAGTTGTAATATTATTTTTTACTTCAAGAAGAATTTCCCATCCTGGGGCATCACTTGCTTGCCTGGGCCAGCAGCACTTTATGAGGCTAAGGCAATCCAGTTGATAACTGATGGTTGCTTAGAATATTTTGATGATTATAGAAAAAAAGGAGGTCATACATAAGTTAGCATGGAAATTCTGATTTTTTTCAGAGCATTTCCCCTCCATCTGGGCTGTGTCTGGCAATACAAGTTGCATAGCTTGTGTTAAGTGTTCAGTGGTCTGAAATTGCAGGATACATGGATATCTTTAAGGAGGCACAAGATGACAGAAACAAAGAAATGGTTACTTTCAGAAAAGTGAGAAAGCAAAACTTTATAATAGTTTTAATGAGTTACTCAATAACTCCTTCAGCTATAGGCAAAAGAGTGTTTCTCACTTACTCATAATCATTTGTGTGTGTATGGATAGAGTTTGGGGAGAGATTAGAGTCAGAATTTATCAGTAGTGCAAAAAATGGTGGGCATCAAATAGCACTGCAGAAAAAGCAAAAACGCCTGCCTTTTTATTTGTATTTCTTTCAAACAGACAGAGAAAATTGTTACAGATGGAAGAACTACCAACAGGTTATAAGAACAGATGATTTGTTTTTGAGAAATGGATAGAATTTTTTAAAAAAGAAAACAGTTTTGTCTCAACAAGAAAATCAGGAAATCGACATGGTCCTAATAACATTAGAATTTTCTGCTTCTGACTAAAAGCATGAAACTCTTCCCTCCAAGATCTTCCCACATACAGGGCAGAAGGTGTATACTGTCAAAAGCAGGTTCCCTTGTCAAAAAACTGAGCTACACAATTAAAAAGAGAAACTTAAGTATGCCTTTTGTCATGCCCATTCTGTTTTTACTCCTCAAATCATTCCAGAATGTTTGCAATATAATTTTTTCTTAACATATTTTATTAACTCTGGGGTATATTATTCCCCTTAGCCATTCTGCATTCTATGTATTTTGCCACTACTGCATGTTGAGTTCAAAAATCACTTTTTAATTAAGAAAAATGTGAGGAGAGCAGATAGAAAAGTATTTTTCTAGTGGCTTCCTTCCCTCCTCTTTTTAAGGGAAGCTTCTTTGGGTGAAGTAGATTTATTTGGAGAGTTTTCTTAAATATATGTAAATTTTTTTTGGGGGGTGTAAGATTCTCTGGAATATTGTCAGAGGTATCATTTTTCCTATTGTTAATATCCTCAACGTTCTCTATTAATATCCTATTATTTCACATGTTTCATAAAAAATATGTTCAGCTGCTTTGATATATCTGTAAAAATCAGTTGCTGAGTCGATTACTTAGTAGAGTTGTTTACACAATTTTAGGTACTAAATCTTAGTGCATAAAATCCTTGTGTTTTTTTCCATATATTTAATAAGTTGCAAGTTAGTGCTGTCACTTCTCACTTTAATGTTGCTATGAACAACCTGCAGTGGTGTAATAGGAAGGATAATGACCAAGTTTCCTAACAAAAACCAAAATAGCAGTTGTTGAACAAGATAGAATGCTAATGTTCTCTTATGGAATATCCCAAATATAAATGACCCAGGATGACTGTGAGTGTTTCTTAGTGTAGCGTCTGTGTTGCTGCCTCCTCTCCTTGCACCAAGACTACTTTCCAGCCAGTGGAAAGGTTGGAAGAAACGAAGAGTGTACCTTTTTGTTTTAATGCCATGACCCAGGAATTTCACAATGACTTTTGCCTATGTTTGATTGGCAACTCAGGTGCATGGCTATACCTAGCTGCAGGTAAGCTGTGACCTTAGAGTGGTTGCTATAGTCCAGAAAAACTTTGCAGTTATCATTATGAAGGAATAAATGGTTAAATTGACAACATTCATTCTCCTTAAATTGACTTGCTAAAGGAGGTGATTTTTTGTTTGTTTGTTTTTTGGTAAGATGTGTCCTTCAGGTAGACTTTGAATGCTGGAAAGGAATTAAGCACAGATAGGAAAGAGAACTTAATACTAAGGAATGGATATAAGCAAGTACTTAAGGAATTATAGGGAAGCAACAAGTAATTCATGAAGAGGATGAAAAGGGACAAAAAGGTACACTCTTCACTTCTTCCAACCTTTCCACTGGCTAGAAAACAGTCTCGGTGCAAGGAGAGGAGACAGCAATTTTAGGCCACACACAGACACTATGAGTTTTAAGTGTCAGAGCTGCACTGAGAAACACTCACAGTCATTCTGGGTTACTTATATTTGGGCTGTTCTGTAAGAGAACATTAACAGTCTATCTTGTTCAACTGCTATTTTGTTTTTTGTTAGGAAACTTGGTTATTTAGAAAGCCGGACAGTATTATTGGAACCAGATGGATGGAGTTTAGTACTAAGCAAAGGCCTTCCATTCCATATGCAATAAAGAATAGACCAAAATGTAAAGGCATAACAAGTTTTGGAGCCTAATAATGATGTGGTCAGATCGTGGGCTTTGGGAAAACAAAATTGCACAGTTGGGGAATAATAAATAACTTATTATTGTAAATAATTTGAATGATAATATGAAACTATTTCATTTACAACTTAAACATCCACATTGTTTGACACCAGTAGTGATAATGGCATTGTAAAACATTGTTGGGAGATAATATTAATGAAATCTAATAGGGATTCAATTAGGAGATATTGACAGTTGATTGCATGTTGTATTGAGAAAAGTGAAGAGAAAGGTAAAGAAAGCCACAAAGTTCTTAACTTTGGCTGATGTGAAGGAACATAATCTCAAAATTACAAATAAAGGACAAATGAAGAGGAAAAATATTGCTAAGGAGGTTATCAGTTCAGTGCCTGGGAAAGAAAAAAAGTGAGTGTAAGAAAAAAGTAAGTAAGATCAGTAGTCAGTACTTTTTACACATTTTTATTATGGGAGGAGATTAAGAGGACATAATCAGAGATTATGGCTCATGAGGAGATGGAAAACCAGCACAAAGCAACTCCAAGAAGCACTACTCTTTCTCTCTCACACACATACACTGCACCTCCATCTTTCCTGACATTTCTTTTCTTTTCTTTTTTTTTTTTTTGGATCAAAAAATAAGGAAATGACTTTCATCATAGCAAAGGATCCAAAGAGGTTAAGAGCAGTAAAATATTATCTTGGATTTTTGACTAAGAAATAACAATTGATGCACAACTGCAAGCAATGTCAGTGAAAACAACAGTCATGATCACTGCTTCAAGCCTTACCCACATAATAGCAGTATGACCAATATAATTTGTGAAAATAATCTGTGACCCTGGGAGATAAAAGATTTTTAAAAACGCTATAAACATGAATAGACATTCAGATTTTTTAGCTTTCAGTGGGCATTATAGGTTTCAACGACTGAAATTCATTTCAACCAAACCTTGAGGAATTATGAAATTATGGTGTAATTGTTATTTATAATATCAAAATATGAATCTTTAAGATTAGTTCATATTAAAAATGCTCAGTTTTTTAAAAAATAGTGATGTCCTGAGCTTAATCTTATTTTTTTTAAAGATTTTTTTATGCATACAGAACTGGGGTAAAGGCCAGAGGTGCAGGGGCCGTGAGAGGATTTACCAGAGACAGAATGGGAAGCAAAACAGGCCAACTGATGAAGTACACTGCTGAGGGGAGCAGCGGGTGGGTCAGGAGAGGTCTGCTGTGCCATGTGGATCACCTCCAGGGCAGAGATTGAACTCATGCTGAAGTGGCTTTAGTTTCTAGTGCTGTGCTTTAACCTACTGCGCCAACAGGAAGGGCTCCTTAGTTTAATCTTTTAATAGTAAAATGATATTAGTGGAAAAATTGGTAAAATGCAAATAGTTTACTTAATAGTTATGTATCAAAGTTAATTCCCCAGTGTTACTATTCCATGTTATATGGAACATTAAAGGAAACGGGATAAAGGATAATGGAAACATTACTATCCTTGCAACTTTATTAGAATGATTTCAAAATAAATTTTGATGAACCTAAAACACTCAGTGGTACCTATAATGTAAAATTATTTTTGACCCAACAGTAAGTGAATAAACTTCCTAGGTGCTTAGTAGGTAAACATGGTTCCTGAAATTTTTATTTATGAAAATTAACTGATTCCACAGGTGTTTTATATAAATGAGCAATTATTGTTCAGGCACTAAGTAATATTAATAAAAGATCCTTCAAGTTACCTACTTTCTGCAATTGACTTTTAGATCTTAGCCTAAAGATCATCAAGTGAGCCTGTATACACAATAAAATTGCCTGAAGCTTTGTATTTGGTCATTCCTCATAAAATATAGTTCATATCTATGTTAACTTAAGGCTAAAAAGAAACATATATCCATTGTTAATATACAAACAAAATATGTTCAAACTAAAACAAGTTTTGCCTGGACATATTTCAGCTTAGTGAATGCTGCTTGCATGTATAATTTACAGTAACCACAAATGTAGTCATCCTTCTGGTAGTTCTGGATAAAGGGACATCGTTCAGCTGAGGCAGGAACACCTCTCTGGTCTCCTTGAAGCCAGTAAGGTTGTTAATCAAAACTTGGCTCTGAACCCATCTGTTCTTCAGCAAATGCTTGTCAAAAGAAAGTGAAAGTTTCAGACTTTAAGTTTCTAATTCAGTTTATTAAAATTCCCAGATAATTTCAGCCACTGTTCAGATAATTTCAAGCCATCCTTATGTGGGATGACTTGACACACACAATGACTCACAAATAATATCTTTGATTTGGTACTTTCATAGAATTACAGTCATAGAATTGTACTTTGACCATAATATAGCTTTCTTCTACATTATTACAGAGAAGTCAAAATATAAATCTAAGAAAAAAAAATTTGATCTATTCCCATACTGACTCACTACTTCTGAACTTCATTAAAATGTGTTGGTGATGATTTGACTCTCTGGTTCCACAGTACAGCCTGAATAATGGTGTCCTACACAGGATATACGACAAATTTGGGGATTTCACAAGCATGAATTTCTGCAATTGAAAGACTGCCAACAAATGACTCAACTCAGACATTGATCAGTTATCGGGTCTTGCCTCTTTATTCAAGTGCCAGGTTAAGAGAATCTAATTTACTCCCTTTGTTTTGCCCCTCTGTTCCCAAGATTGGTGTCAAGGAAGAAAAGTAAGGGCTGGAGAAGTAGAGTAAACAGTTTCCTGAAGAGAGGGGTGGGAAACAGCAAACACAAGTGATTTCTTTTTTGCCGTAGGTTGATGCCAGTTATTCTCACTTTACTATTTGTTTGATTACTTTTATAGACCTCTATGAGGAGGTGCGTCACAAATGGTTCACATCACCTTTTCTCTTCTAGTCTTTTTCACTAAGAATTTTATTTTCCTTGATCATTTTTTATTGTCTTAAAATTAAAATATTTATTAATTCCTTTTATATTAATGTTATGTAATTAGCCATCATTTGTAAGACTCAGAAGTATTAATTTATATACTTATTACATAAGTCTACATTATAGTTCTTTGTGAATTTATTGGTTGTCTTTATATCTCATTTTTATTTTTCCTTTTAGACTTAAGTATGAAATTGTAAACTCATTAAGCAACCTCTGATTTTATTTTCTAAAAAGCTTCACTTATAGTAACTTCACTTATAGTCATTTATTAAGCAATACATATGTACTATTTGTTTAATTGATGCTTATATCTAAGTTTTTCACTGCAATGGTTATATTAATACTTTAGATTTAAAGGATAAGAAGTAAGAGCTAACTTTTTAAATAACCTCCATAGATCTATAATCCTTGATATGTTAGCTTCTCTCAAACAATCAAAGCTGTGAAGATTTGACAGTGAAAAGGTTTTTGAATCTTGATTCAATGAAATTCCATGGAAAAGGTTGCCTTTACTGATTATTCTTTCCATAGGTTAAAGTAAGGTTATATGCGTATATGTGATTTCTTAACAAGAGACCAGACATCACCACAAACTGTCATGTGCAATATGAAGCACCTAAGGAAATTGATGAAATACAGATTCTATTTTCTAAGATCTGGGCTAGCATGCAAGATTATGCATTTTTAACAACCTGTCAAATGATGTGATACTGCTAGACTACATTGAGTGTGAAGATCATAAATGTTTATTAATCTATTACATCATTTCTCACTGAGTGTTTGGCTTGTATAAATGAAGACAGGTAACCCATATTTATTGACTCTTCATTATGAACTAGGCAGCTTTCTAGATACTACAACTGGAGTGGCAGAAATTAAACAAATCCAAAATTAAGTACAGGATATCTTTTCCTGGGAATATTTAACTTTACTCCCTTTTTTTCCATTTAGCAGCTAACATAGCCAGTTAGTCTTAAACAAATAAAAAAGGGTTAAGTCATTCAGCAAATATGACTGAAATGTACTGTTGCACTGTTGAGGGGGGGCAGTGGGTGAGATTTGAAAAGCCTGCTGCACCATGTGGGTAGCTAAATAAAAACAAACAAAAAACCACTTCATTTAAAAAACCAAACAATTCAAGAACAGCCCCACCTGCAGAGATAACTTGACACATGTGAGTAGTAGTCATTCCTGTCCACTATCCCTTTTTACCATCATAACTAAAACTGTAAGACTCATACAACCGTCATCCCAAAAAAGGAAATCTCTGCAGAGGACAGCAAGAGGAAAGAACTCAACTCTAAATACATCTACAACAAAGTCATCATCAGGGACTGTTAAGCCATTGATGAAGAGATAGTCTTTGAATAGGCCTAATATTTAAGTTGAAGTAATACTAATTTAAATAAAATAAATGACATATATTTTTTTAAAGATTTATTTATTTATTTATATAGAACTGGGGTACAGGCCAGAGATGTGAGGATGAGAGGATTCACCAGAGACAGCATGGGGAGTAGAACAGGCAGATCGATGCAGTACACTGCTAAGGGGAGCAGCGGATGGGTCAGGAGAGGTCTGCCAAGCCATATGGATCTCCTCCGGGGCATGCGGGAATCGAACTCCTGCAGAATTGGCTTAAACTTCTTAGTGCTGTGCTTTAACCCGCTGCGCCACCAGGGAGGGCCATAAATGACATAATTTTTATCACCAAATCTTAAGTCCCAATACTATTGGGACTTCATGTTAACAATTTTTTTTCATCACATCTGCATGTTGTAATAATAAATTACTGACCCCATTTTATATGTTGCAGAACTAATTCTTAAAATTCTTCCAAATCCCTTTTTGGTCAGCACCTGCCATTGTGGGCCCTGGTATTATTGTCATTCAGCAGGCTGCTGATGCTGTGGACAGTGGACCAAACAAAACCAAAAATCGCCAAAACCTAAATTAGATCTTAAGATCTTACTTAAGTCATTGTAAGAAAAATGAAAATCTAATCCAGAGACTAGATGATCACAATCACTGAAAGTAGCTTCTCTTAGAATGACTACTGTAGTCTGAACACACCAGCCTTCCTGAGCTGCTTTGAATCCTTCCAAATCACATGTGGAGCGACATAGATTCTCAGGGAACACAGGACAGTATCCAGGTATACAACTGTATTATTAGAAGTAAAGGTAGCTTTTTGACCTAAGTACCTGTCTTGGGTTACCTCACAATTCACAACTGCAAAAAAAGATGAATGTTCTTGTCATCATTCCTCATGATTTAAAAGGTTCGCTCTCCATAGTCTGCACCAGTTCTCAGTGAGAATGTTTATCCAGTTTCCAACCAGGCAGCTAGAACTTGTAATAATAAAGATTTAGTCAGTCAATTTTACACTGAAAATATAGTTAGATTTTTCTCTTTACTGGATACAACTTCAATCTAGGGCTTAATTTCATCTCCCTCCTTTCTTTCCTCCCCTCCCCCTGGTCTTTGGTCCTTCCTTCCTTCCTCCCCATCTTTCCCCACTCTCCCCTCTCCGAGTTATTTCTCTCTATCTCCTTGTCGTATGTATAGCTGTTTGAAAATTAACAGTAATTTTAAGGTCTGGGTATGAATAAAATAAATCACTTGTTAGATATAATACAATAATATTTTACAGGATTATATATACTGGTCAGCAAGGAAAGGGAAATAAGGATTCTTTTTCTCTTCTATATCTTAAAGAAACTGTATTCTTACATTATTTATTTTGCTGGAAGGAACAGCTTGTAACAGTCACTTTGGCACAAACTGTTTTGAAAAGGTGGTTAAGGCTAAACATAGAATTCTTATGGGGTCCAAAAATCTTAAAGAAAATATATATTCTGTTATTGACGTGAAACATTTTTTTTTTTTATTTGATAGAGGGAAAAAAAGCAGTTGGCGCTTAGAGCTTACAGGAAATATTTAACTCAAAACAGTCAAATGCCTGTTTCTTCTAAAGTTTAAATAATGTAATTATCAATCATAAAAACAACAATCAAATACCCTACATTTTATATCCTGTTAGACTTTCTAAATGCTTTCCCATATGTTTTGATAAAAATATGTCCTCGTAAATATCTCTATGAAGGAGGGTGGGGAGTTATTAATTTTCTCTCTTATTCTCAGAGGCAGTCCCAAATCCTCACTGAGTAGATTAAATATGCATAACTTCATTTTTCATTCCCTGACTGATTCCAGAGTCAATATCTTAATATTACTAAGAGAAGTTGTCTTCCTTAAACTAAAGCCTTTGTGATACAGAGAGAATATTTATAAGGTAATAAGTAAAGCATAGTTATGAAGGAGAGCCCAGGTATGATGAAAACATTTCACATTTATTAAATAATTTTAATTACTGGAGAGAAAACATTTCAACCAGGTACTCAGGATTTTTTTTCCTATAAAATAGTGCTATATACTTTTATTAAAGTGCAATTTCTTTGAAAATTATTGCATGTTCTAAGATTTAACTCTTGCTCATGAGTTGAGTTTCTGAGTCTTTCAGGTTCAGAAAATTTGCCTCACAGTTTAGGGGCCTGTAAAAGAACTGTAAAGCTGGTATCAGGGGTTAAGTTTTTATATTGTACAGTAAGGGGCAGGCATCAGGAGAATGTAGAAGGCTTCACAGACAAATTTAAGCTCTGAGTAAGGAAAATGGTTCCACAGGTTAAAGGATGTTTAAAAAATCCATGGCAAAACTAAGATGACAGTTTTATAGTGATCAACAACTATGACATTTCTGTTTAACAAAATTTTGTCAAAAATTATAAGTAAATAAAGTGAGGCAGAGTTCTCCATATGCCTTTGTAAGGTATTACCAAAGACCATCATAATTTTATGGTAGTCTTAAAATTATCCCCTACTTAACTTCAGTAGGAGATAAGTCATTATTTAGGTGTTTGCAGACATTTTTGTTTCATGTAAATGGCATAAATATGTATTTCATCTCCATATGTATTTCACACTTAAACCTATGTCCTTTTTATCTTCTACATATCGGAGACAGAATCCATAGAAATATGATGTAAATCACAAATGAAAGGCATATATGCAGTTTAAATTTCCTAATAGCCACGTTAATTAAAAAAAATTGAAATTAATTTTAGCAATATATTTAGTTGATGTATTATACCCAAAATACTATTTCAATATAATATGTGATTACATAATTACATGATACATACTAGTATTTAAAAATGGCAATTTTACTTTAAGTTCTTAGGGATGGTAGATGGGGAAGATGGGGAAGTTTGTATCATGACATATTTCTATGACCAAAAAAAAGGGCCTGTGGCTTTTGAACCTGGGAAAGAAGACTTGTTAATTCCACTAACCATACATATGTATTAGGTACTTTTGAAAAAAAGTTTCCCTAATTTTTATTCCTTTGTAAATAAAAAGCACCTGAAACACATCAGAAAATAAAGATTAGTTTTAACAACTACACACAAAAAATCAATATTCAACATCCTGGATTACATCAGTTCTTTGATAGTTCTTGCTCCATTTTTGTATTATAAACAATGCTTGATAATCATCTCTGTACACATCTTTAGCTGAATGTACATGGAAATACATTTAGAAATGCCAAATCATGTAAAAAGAGAGACTAGAAAAGAAGCATTAGTGTAGCTTAGAGTATGATATTTGAATATTGTTTTTATACAGCTACATTTTCCCTTCAGATGTGTGCAGGGATCAGTGGCACACAGTGGGGTATATAACAAGTTAACTTGAATTTTATTTTAACTTTTTAAAGATTTATTTATTTATGAATAGGAACTGGGGTACAGGCCAGAGGTGCAGGGGCTGTGAAAGGATTCACCAGAGACAGAGTGGGGAGCAGAACAGGCAGATCAACGAAGTACACTGCTGAGGGGAGCAGTGGGCGGGTCAGGAGAGGTCTGCCACACCATGTGGGTCACCTCCGGGGCTGGGGATCGAACTCATGCTGAAGTGGCTTTAGCTTCTTAGTGCTGTGCTTTAACCCGCTGCACCACCAGGGAGAGCCCATCTTTGAATTTTAAGCCTAGTGAAATTCTGTATCAAGAAATCGTTAATGCTGGAGAAAGGAATAAAAAAATGTCAGCCTTCTCTCTAAAGATTAAACAGCCGTTGGTTGGGCAGTAGTAACAAACCCACCTTTTTTGTAGCCTGTGTATAAATAAATATGTTTGTGTATGCATGGATATGCAAGAGTGTGAAACTACCTTCTCTATACACACGCACATGCACACACACACATACACATACACAAAATCCCCAGTGCTCTACCGAAGTATTGATCTTGACCTCTTGAGAAAACAAGAAGCAGTCAGAAGGATGGAACTATCTGGCTTAAAATATTTCCTTTTCAGAAACTCGACTTCTATAAAATTCATAGTATATCATAGAAGCATGTTGTTAACAAACAACGGATTTTTTCCCCAAATCACCTCCATAATAGAAAATGTATCCTTTGGACAGAAACAAGACAAAGTTAAGTCATTTACCCTCTTTGGATGTACCTGACCAAAATTTGTTTACATTGTTCAAATATGAAAAAAACACACATTAAAATATGCTATATTAAAGTAGAAATGGGGGATGGAGATAGTGGAGGGAGAGGATCAGTAAGAGTTAAAAATTATTTGTGGGTGAATTGGTGGTGGGAGTTTTACAGGAAATACACCTGAAAGGAGAAAGCATACAAACATGCACTGTATAATGGACAAAGCTGTGATATGTGTGTGTGTGTGTGTGTGTGTGTGTGTGTGTATAATACTCATTTTAATTTTCAGAAGAAAAATGTTAGAATTGAATCTTTCTAGGTACAAAGTAAGATCAACACCATAAAAGTAGTTAGAAAATCAACAGGTGTAAAGGGTAAAATAAAAGGAAGAAAGATAAAGTTTGTATCAAGATAAAACAATGGGGTGTAAATGGAGAATGATGTGGTAGGGGAGGTTTTCTATACACCAAAGTATTCACAGTGATTTTTGCTTTTACATATGTTCTAAAATAACTGTGTGCAATACCATTGTAAGATAGAACATAAAGATATGGTTTAAAATACACAAAAACTTCAAATGATTGGAGGGAATAGAAAAGTAAAAACATGATTATATTATCAAACTCTGAAGTTAGATGATTTCACTTATTTTTTCATGAAGACTTTTAAAAAATTATTTTCCAAATGTACAAAGCACAAACTACACAAAATTTATAGAGTATAGCCTAAAGCTAATTTTGAACAAAAATTATGCTTGTAGCAGAAAATAACCACAATAAAAATATGATAAACAATCCTTATTTTAAATAAATATGCAAAAATAAGAACAAGAAAATAGATTTAACATTTTAGAATATCAATATGTAAGACTAAGCAGACTCTAATATTTGGAGGATGTTTATTTTCATATAAGAAAAACTTGTCTGAATTACAATAGCTCCTAATTAAAAGTGTCACAGGAAAAAAAACAAACCACTTTGATTTATTATAATAAGCAATCATGACTTTGTAGATATAGATCTGAGATATTTATCTTATCTGAAAATACATTGTAGGTTGTTTGTCCTATTAATAGTAACCTATTATCTATTATCCTTATTGGATAGAGAACACCCTCTGGAAGAATAATAGGAATAGTATAAGCATTCTTTGTTGTATATGTAAATTTTTTATTGCAATATCATTGGACCACATCACTGTCAGTATTTTGGAAGCATTGATCCCCTTCCCCCATCCTTCGGGGGTAGTGACCTTAGTGTACCCATGTGGCCCATCGCCATAGTCCATCATGCTCACTTCCTACTTTGTTCTCTCTCCTATCCTTCTTGGTCCTTCGGTTCTAGGGGAACTTCAAGGATTAGTTTTTAAGTTTGACTTCATCTGGTCTCTCTGTATTCCACATAAAAGTGACTATCCTTCTGGGTTATTTCACCTAGCATAATTCCTTCTAGCCACCTCCATATGGTTGTAAATGACATGAATTTATCTTTTCTAATTGCTGAGTAGTACTCCATTGTGTATAGATGTATCACATTTTGACCTACTCATCTGTTCTTGACACTTAGGTGTTTTCATAAATTGGCTACTGTAAAAACTACTGTGGTAATCTAGTAGAGTGGGCTTCCTTTCTAATTTGTGGTTTTGTATTATTTGGGTAGATACCTAGGGATGGATTACTGGTTCAGGATGAAATGACTAGAATGGTACATGGCATATCCATTTTTAGTCTCTTGTGAAACCTCCATACACTGTTTTGTATAGCAGCTGGACCCATCTGTATTCCCCCCCAGCAGTGGATGAGGTTTCCTTTTCTCCCCAAAAATCACCAGTACTTGTTTCTTTTTAGTATGGGCCATTCTTACATATGTGAGGTGGTCTTTCACTGTGGTTTTCATTTTAATTTCCCTCATGATATGTGATGATGAACATTTTATCTTGTGCTTGTGTCTTATAGAACTATCTATTTATCTCTTCTCTCTTCTGCCCATTTTTTTGGATTGGGTTATTTACTTTCTTTTTGCTGAGTTGTATAAACTCTTTGTAGACCTTGAGATTAGTTCCTTTTCAAATGTATGGTATACAGATATGTTATTCTACTTAATAGGGTGTCTTTCATTTTAGTTAGTTTCCTTTGCTATAGTGAAGCTTTTTTTAGCTGTGTGCAATTATTAACATATTTTTTCTTCCTCCCTGTTAGAGATGCAACAGTCATCACTGAAGTTTATGTCTTAAGTGTTTTGCCTAGTATAACTACTTTTATTAGAAGCAAAATTTATAGTGCTTTATTCTTATGACATTCATATTTAAAAACTATTTATGAAAAGGAAATGTTTATGTCAATTTCTCACAAAAATACTTCTATCTATTGTTAATGAAGCAAATTCCTATTTCACATTTTATGATTATGTGTATTTTATACTATTTTACATAATTATATGTGAAATTGTGTTTATATATTTCTCCACAATAATAGGAGCAACCATGATGATCATACAATAAAGTCATTATTTCTTAAACTCTATAGGTAGTACATTATTTTTAATATATTGCTCATTCCTTTTAAAAATATTGTTGGGCTTGTTATAACACCTAGTATCTTTGTCATACTATATGTGGCCTTCCCTTTTGTGTGTTTTTAGTCAGTGTGTCTCTATATCTTTGCCTATTCCTACAGAGCTCTCTCTTTTGTGCATCTCTGTTTCCATGACTGTTCATCCATCCTTCTATTTTGCATCCAGAAGACTGCATTTTCTTTCTTACTTGGGGCTCAAATCCTTAGTCAGCTTCAGAAAGTAAAACATGGAATCAGTCCAAGGATGTGTTTATCATTCCGTGTAACTGTTAAAGAATTTCTGTGTGGCCCAACCTTTATCAGTACTTTTCAGTGTGTTCATGAATAGCTTTTTAACAAAAACACATTGAAAATACCATAACTATGTAAAATGGTTACTCTTTGTGTCTTCATAGACTGATTTTTATGTTTTTGATTCACTTTTGAATGTACTTTTTATAGTGAAGTCGCTTGTCTGAATACCTTATATAACTACTACTTTAATGATAAAAATCACATTAATAAGCTAACTATAAAATAAATAATTATAAAATGTATACCTTAGATATAGGCATATAGATAAAGAGAATGCAGATTAATGCTAGAGAAATACTGGGACAGTATGATGAAAGAGAAGGTAGAAAATTGCAAATGGTCTTTCTATCTTATTTTACCCATTCTTCTGTTTATAAAAAAAAATGTTCACAATCACTTGCACTGTTTCTCTGGCTATCAATAATTTAATCCTCTGCTGCTGAAATGACTGAGCAAAAACTTACTATGACTAAACACAGCTCTAGTGTTTGATTGTGAACCATAAACTAACTCTTAATGCCTCCAGGCAGGTACATTGTAAATGCCCTGGTCATTTTTACATCGTATCACATCCTTTCCTGCGAATTACTACTTCTCACTCCTTTTCTCTGTCCTTCAAGTCCTCTTCCAGTTTTGCTTTTTGTTGATGGCCTTTGTTTTCTGTTTCACTGGAATCAGCGCTGGACTCAGTGACTTAACTTTGTTGTTCCTACAGGGTGTTAAAGAAAAGGTTAAGTAAATCTGACTTTAGGACCAGCCATCTGCTGCCAAGAATTTCCTTATTCCATTGTGTGTGCATGTGTGTGATTGTGTGTGTGTGTTTGTGTGTGTTTTCCAACTAATTTTTCCCCTGTCTGTGCATTTCTGAGCTATTTCATTGCATAGTTTATTTTATTAAAGATGTCAGCTCATATTTGGGGGGACTAACCTAGTTTATATCTCAGAACAGACTCACCTGGAAAGTGTTAATTCACCTGGAGGTTGTGAATAACTACTACTCTAGTTGTGACCTCCAGTGGGTGCAAGGATTAAGCAGTTACTACAGAAAGTAGCCACTGCCTCTAAGGTGAGATGAAAGAAATTTTCACATGGGCTGTTACTTTAAGAAATTTGTCCTTGGGAATCTCATTTGGATCTGTATCTTCTTGGTGAGGTTTTGACAGCTTTTAATCAATGGCCTAGAACTGTAAAAGTTCCAGATGTGTCCGGGCTCCTAATATTTTGACACTTGAGCATGTGCCAAGCCTATATCTGTCTTCCCAACCTATTCAGAGCCCATAAATCAAAATCCTAACTTTATACATGCTGATAGAGAAAATGTGCTCCCTGTTTTTATATATACAAATTACCTAGCAGGCTGAAGAACACAAGTCTCCTCCTGAGATAAGGAAATGGGCACATTGTAAAAGAAAATGAACTTTATTAAAACTAGCTATAACTAAAAACAAAACTACAGTAATTCCTAAAGGTGCTAGCTCAACCTAATTTTGTTGTTATATCTCTTTCACAAAAGCATAAAGACTTTTAAGCCTACCAGAGCCAATTGCTTTGCTTTAAATTAAACCAACTACTAAACAGACTGCCATGTATTTCAAATATGATTAATATTACTTTCATAAAATTGTATCAGTGTAATTCACCACATGGTATATTTAAACTCTTATGATCCAAATTGCATTTTTATATGAACACCCTGCTATGACATTATCAAGATGAGGCAGACTCTGACAAAATAATAACTTAATTCTTTTTAGCTACAGTTTATGACAGAAAAGAAAGGAATAGAAACATTGATCATGTTTTAATTGGTTGGCACATTTCCTTTGATCACCATTTCTCAAGGTGATGAAAATGCCCTTTCATTTTTGCTGACCTGTCAATATACTATTTGAATGTTGTAAATTACTCAAAGGAATTTGACATCTAAGAAGATGATGAAAAATTATCTTTCATCTAGCTGTAATGTTCTTACAATTCTGAAGAACCTGGAGAATTTAAAATCTGTATTTAAGTGCTTAAGCCTGGAATCTGCATCAAAGCCCCTTTCAAGACAGACATACTCCATTTTACTTTGGGTAAGAGGGCCATGAAATTCTAGTCTTTTTTTCTCTTCTTTCCTTTATGTCTCTCTCAACCTGCCCATTGCTCTTCTTTTCCACCCTCCTTCTTTCTCCTTCCCTCTCTCCTTCCTTTCTTGTTTTTTCTTTACTTACGACAACTAAAGTTTTAAATTGTATTGGTATCTTAATTGTTTTTAATCCATATGTATTCTACCTGGGAGAACCCTATAAAATGTGCCTGTATGTTCTAGTGACTTAGAACTTCTCTTGATTGTTAATTTCATTCGGTCAGTTCTCGGCATTCTTACAAGGGCTGGTCCTTGACATTTGTTTGTTCATATTGATGGCATAATGGCCTGTTCTGTCAACATCTGGCTTTCCTTTTTAATCCTAGATTTTATTTTCTGGGCTGATTTTGCTCCTCCACGTGAAACCTGTCCTTTCCTAACACCAGACTTGGATATCCTTGTATATGCTTTAAAAAAAAAAAAAAGGGAGGAGGGGTACAAGTAAAATGGAATCAGATGTCATGAAGTCAAGTAATAGCTTCTTTCCTGATAGTGTCACAGAGGTCAGATGATAGTAGACCTTCATTGCCCAAATATGTGTAGCCAAAGGATTTCATTACAACTTTTATGTCTTTTTGAAAATAATCATTTATTCCTTTAATTATGACATTAGAACTCATCCCGTCAGGTGTCACTATTGCAGGGTACCTGCCACTAAATCACCCATCATCCATCATCACAGCCCACTGTGTGAAACTTTTGTGAGAAGGAGAAGAAAAGTTGAAATTGATATTCCCTAAAGTTTGAGTTAACTACGGTATATAAGTGGAAATCAGGGGTGAGAATGCTGAGAAGACAGCACTCTGGTATACACACCAGAGTGTACACACCAGGCAGTATGGTGTGTAAGTATTGAGTTAGTGGTGTCAGGAGAATCGACTTTCCCTTCTCTTATTGAGGAGACATGCTGAATATCCCAAACCCAACACATTTTTAAAAATGTGCTCTTGAGTTACAAGTTATATTGGGTTTCATTCTAACTCATTTATTTCTCCTTATGGCTATGTATTTGTAAGACAGTGCTGATTTATTGAGAATTGTTTCCAAGGATTCAATTTACACATATGTGTCTATAGCATCTTGAATTTCTTAGCTTAGTCTTATGAGAATAAATATGTTTTGAAAAACACTGTACATGTGAATATTATCTCCTTTGAAATTATTTTATGAAGCGAAAATAATTAGAAAATCATTTCTGTAGAAGACTTATCCCTATGTTCCTTTCTTTATGTGAATTATGTATCTGTCCTACCTTTAGGAAGTTGAAAAAACTACAGATCAAAGGGAGCAATAAACCTGGTGGCAGAGTCTGCATATGAGACATGATCAATTCTGTGTTCTGCATCTTGGCTCAAAGTGATAAAATAGAAAAAAAGAATTGAACCTGAGAAAAGCACATACTATTTTAGTTTCTATATGACCACTAATTTAATTATTTCATAAATGGTAGTACCGGACCGATTAAAATATATTTAGTTTGTCTACACCTTATCAGAAGATAAAAAAATAACAAGGCAAAAACTGGCCATTTTCCTTAATGCAATGTACATATAAGCACTAACTATAACTAATGGCTTGTTCTTTTATAGAAATATTTTGCAATGAAATTTGTAATTTCCCAAAAGTTTTGGAATGAAAAAGATCTCAGAAAGCCGTCATAGCAACACCTTGTTTTCTCCCATCCAAGTACTAACCGGCCCTACCCTGCTTAGCTTCTGAGACTGATCAGAATATACCAGGCACATTCAGAGTGGTATGGTAGTAGCCCACAGCACCTTGTTTTCTAATAGAGAAAAAGAATGAATGCACAGATGTGATTTACCCGCTATCTCTCAGGTTTATCATAACTGAGCCAGGGCAAGAGCTGAGATCTCATGATTCAGTCCCCTTCAAGTTTAGTCAAATTAATCTTCTTTTACTACTAGATGCATCCCCTATTTATTTTCTGCAAAAAAATCAGACATGCATTTTATTGTTTCATCATATGAACAGAGTACAAGGTTTGACAGTCCTATGCACAAATACTATCTTGAAAGCAAAGTGCACATCCCTTCTACTGAACTGCCAACTTGTTTCTGTTAGACATTTGTTACAATGTGTGTGTGTTCATGCAGTATCTATAAGGACATGATTATATATAATAATTTTTTCTATACACAGAACTAGTACCAAATATTTTATCCATTTTTCATAGCCAAAGTGTGGGAAAGTAGAAAAAAACAGATTTAATGTAAAACAAAGTAATGTTTAGCAATGTAACTGTCTTTAAATGGATATCATGTAAAATGGTATTAGCTATTTTAAAATGTTAGCAATGTATATTTTAAAATATTAGCCACGTATTAGCTATTTTAAAATGTTAGCAATGATGCACACACTATCATTCTACTTTTGATTACTTATATTTCCAGTGCTCAATAGTTACATGCTGTTAGAGACTATTGTATTGAACAACAGAGGCCTAATAATTAGAAACATATTGTGTCTAAAATGTAGCTCTTCATTTTTCATTATAAACTTGATTCTTTGTCTCCCATAACTCCATAAGTATGATATGCCCAGTTGGTTAAATATCAACACTAAAATATACTTTCTTATACCTTTCATATTAATATAGTCTCAAGTTCTGCTGATTCTGCCTTCAAGTTGGAAACCAGACTCATTGTATCATTCTACATTTCCCCAGGCTCTATTTCTCACCAAGGTTGTCACTCACCCAGACTGTTAATTCTGTTACCTTGAGTCTTTTTGCATTACCTTACTATTATTTAAATCCACATTACACCATGTCATTTCTGTACTTTAAACTTGAAGTTAGCTCTCATTGTTCTTAAAATCTAGTCTCCTTGTTAAGGCATACAAGGTCATGCTAATTTCTCTGTCACTCAGTCCATGTCATAAACTAATAAAATCCTAACAGGATTATTGTGAGATAGATTTAGTGGATATTGACAAACATTTAAAATGTCCCTAGTGTGTATTAAGTTCTTATGCATGCACAAATGAGGGACCTGTCTTTTTTCTGAGTTTCTGTTAAGGGCAAAGTACTGTATACATGTATTTCATGAAACCATCTGAGAGTCAAACCAAGTATGGAAAATCAAAAGAACATGAAATAATAATGACTGCTCAATAAGTGGGAGTAATAATAGAAGATTTTGTCAATACATTTTAATGATGTAGGCTAAAGAAATTGCTCAATGCATAAAATTTGTTGATATAGAACATCTGATGATGGCACTGTTCTGATTAATTTTTTTTTAATGTTGTATTTTTTAACCTTGATGCTACTTCATTCCCAGAGGCAGTGAGAATATTTGGGACCCAGATGAATGTTTGTTTTTTTTTTTTTTCAGAACTTTAGAATAGCATTTTTAAAGAGTAAAATCACTGAGTGAAATTACTTGAAGTAATATCCATGTTATTGAATGACTTTGCAGTTTTATAAATAATAATTTATGAAATAAAATAAAATAAAATATTTATGAAAATTTAAAGTTTGTTCATATAAACATATAAACAGTGCATATGATGAATTCAAAACAACTTTTGTAAAGGAATACCTTCGCATATTCTATTAGTTTCAGTGTTTTAAAAGTCTCTCATATTTAGGTAATTACAGTTTACTACCACATTACTTAAATATATACGTGGCCTTGCCACCCTCCTGTAGACTTGTTAATCAAAAGATTTTTAAGTCTCACTCAAAGCTTGAAAAGTCCATTAATAGCAATAACTCTGTTAAAGATCTTTGTTGCACAAATGTAATACATGAAAGCCCAATAATGCATGGCCTTTGATTAAGCTTTTTTCTGAATTTGTGAAAGTTGTTGTACAAAGCCATTTACTGTGATTTAGTTTTACAAAGGCATCAAGATGTATTTCCAATTTCAATAACATAACAAGCCTTTGAAAATGAAAGAGTTTCTGAGATGTTATGTAGAATAAATTATGCTATATTATAAATTGCTCATCTATCTTAGAGAAATAAATCTTGATAATTATATCACTGAAATGTTATAATTGTAATATTATAAAATATAATTTCCATATATTAGCCTTGCTATGCAATGACCTTATCTCAGTTTCACTGAGAGATTTCACTATAATATGCACATGCCCTAATTAATAGACATACAGTCTCACATGTTCTGAATGGTCAGTTTGTCCTTCCTGTGACTTCAGAATAGTTTCTTCCTATAACAGTTCTTTACATTTTTAGTTACTGCTCATAATTGTGGAAACAACAAGAGCTTTATACTATGCAAGTAAAAATGTGATGTCCAGAAAATTATGAAGGTAAAAAGTTCACAAAATGATGAGTTATTGTAAATAGAAAACTAATAGTGAAGTGTAAAATTACTAAAGGTATTCTGTTTGAAATTCAGCCATATGATAAGTTAATGTTAGCTTAGCTGTCCAAATAATAATAAGAAACGAAAGGAGTTTGTGTGAAATTGGTCTCTTGGATTGTGATTACCAAATATTTTAAAGATAAAGCAAACCCAGTAGTGATATTAGATAAGTCAATGAAGTTAATAATTTTACAGGATGGATATTTGCTGGAATAGTTCTTTTCATTAACTGGAATATTGGTCTAACATGTTTACTACATCTTTCACATTTTTTGGTTTGTGTCTTGCAGTTTAGATATTGTCAGCATTTAGAGGACAGGAATTGTACCTTAGAAAAGCAGGTTAAACATCACTTTGGTTTTAAGAGTAGACGTTTTTGATCTAGTTTTTTCTAATTTTAAATACCCTTTTTACTTCTCTTTCTCTCTCCCCCTCTCCTCCCTTCCTGCCTGCCTCTCTCAGTTCTGTAGTCCTTTTTCTAGCATTTATTTTTGGTTTACTTTGTCAGACCCATTATTTTATTTCTTTATATTCCAGTAAGGGAGAAACAACCCTAAATTTGTCTTTTTCCTTATGACTCATTTCATCTATCATTATCCTATGTTGACAAAAAGGCAAGAATTCATATTTTTTGACAGATAAGTTGTATTCCCCTGGATATCTGTATCATATTTTTGTAATCCACTCATATGTTCTTGGTCATTTAGGTTGTGAAAAATGGGTATTAATTATTTAAATGTCTGATAAAATTTAATTTTTTTTATATTTCTATAAGTACCAATTGAGGACTAGCCCATTTCTCTATTTATTCTAGGTCTATTCAATTTATCTGCTTCATTTTATGTTAGTTTGGTAGTTTGTGGCTATCTAGGAAACTTTCCATTGAACTGAAATTTCTAATGTGTTAATTTCAAATTCCAGTAATTTTAGTCTTTTGTCTTTTTTCCCCATTGTCAGTCTAGCTAAATTAGGTTGTCAACTTTGATTGTTCAGAGAACCAATTTTTGTTTTCATTGATAATCTCTGTTTTACTTTTTTCTCTAGTTCTTCTATTCTCATTCTAATTTTATCTTTCTTTTCACTTGTCCTAAATTTGGTTTTACCCATTGTCTTTCATTAGAAAGATAGCATTGACTTAAATAAGATTTTCTTCATGCTATTAATGATGTAAAACTATATAACCTTTTAAATAGAGTCTGTTAGTTTAGGTATATATTATCATCATTTTCCATTTCTCTTAAATTCTACTATTCCTTTTGATTTATTTCTTTTTAAAGATTTATTTATGCATACAGAACTGACTGGGGTACAGGCCAGAGGTGCAGGGACATTGAGAGGATTCACCAGAGACAAAGTGGGGAGCAGAACATGCAGATTGATGAAGTACATTGCTGAGGGGAGCAGTGGGTGAGACTGGAGAAGTCTTTGCTGTTCCATATGGGTCACCTCTAGTGTCAGTGATAGAACCCGCACTGAAACAGCTGCAGCCTGCTTGCAGTGCTACACTTTAACCTATTGCACCACCAGGGAGGGCCTAATTTCTTTATTTAGGAGCTTGTTGACTAATATCCACACATGTGAATTTTCCAAATTAAAATATTTCTTGTTTTATGTAATTTGTGTCAAAATGTTTTGTAATATTTCTGTGCTTTTAGATCTCTTAATGTTTTTCTTAGAGCTCAATGATAGTCCAGTGTGGAGAAGGTTACGTGTGCACTTGTGATGGATGTGTAGTCATCTTTTTTTGGCGCAGTGTTCTATAGACAACAAGTCTAGCTGATTTATTGTATTCTTTTAGTCTTCTGTTTATTTGGTGATTTTCAGCATTTTTCTTTTTATCGTCCATTGTTGAAAGTGGGAGTATTGAACTCTGCTATAATAAGCTGAATTTTCTATTTTATTTGCTTCATGCTTTTTGGTTTTGTGTTATTAGGGACATTTATATGTTTATAATTGTTATATTTTCCTGATGTATTGGCTCACCCAAAGTTATAAAATATATTTTTTCGTAGATAGAAAGATAGTTTATCTCATTATCAATTTTTGCATGGTGTTGGTATAGTGACTCTAAATTTTTTGTCTGCTGTTTTTTCATGAAAACATCTCTGTTCTTTTAAGTTTTAGTGTATTTGTGTATATCTAAAATTGTAGGCAACATATAGTTCCCATTTTTTTTAAAGTTCTGACTGAAAGTCTTTGGCTTTTTGATTGCTTAACCATTTACATTTAGTGTTATTAATATTGCTTGATTTATTTCTGCAATTCTGCCTTTTGTTTCCTGTATCTCACATCTTTTTGTTCTTAGTTTTTCTATATTTATTGTGTTCTCCTGCATTAAGTGCAAATTTTACAATAGAGCATTCTAATTTCTTTAATGTTTCTCACTATGAACCATAGTTAATTCTAAATTCTAGGAGTTTACCAGTGTATATCATACCTTATTAGCAACAGGTTTATACTAAGCTAATTCTAACTCTAGTAAGACATACAACTGTTACTACTATATACTTCTATTCCATGCATCCTCTTTTTGTTATATTACTGTCACATATATTATAATTATAAATGTTATAACCCCCAACTACCTTTTTATAACCAATGTATTATATAACATTAGGTCTTCATAGTAGAAACATGAAGAAAATAGATATATGTTTATATATTAATTTCAGCTTTTCTTTTTTGGTATTCTTTTGTTTCATGGATTCAAGTAGTTACTTTCTTAGCTAGATTTGCTCCCACCAGCCTCTTTTGTAATGTAAACAGCATGTGTATTACATATCTGCATATTGTAAATACAGTAATTGTATTGTTTAATATGATTGCCTTTTAAATCAGTTTAGAGATTGGTGGAAAACATGCATTACACTATCCTGTATTATCACATTATTACTTTTAGAAGAGGTCCTTTTTTATTCATATGAATTTAAATTACTGTCTGGGTCAACTGCTTTCAGTGTAAATGAAAGTCCTTTAATATTTATTATAAAACAGGTCTAGTGACAAATTCTGTTTTTGCTATTCTGTAATTATTTTTAACAATTTTTGAAAGATAGCATTGCCAAATGTAGATTCCATATTTTAAGTTGTCTTTCTTTTTTTTTTTCTTCCCTGAGAGCAGTTGGAAGAGTTACTCTTCTGCTTTCTAACTTTCCTTAGGTCAGCTTTAACCTCATTGCGGTTTCCTTGAGAATGATGTGTCCTTGTTATTTCTCTGTTTTCAAAATTTTTTTCTTGTGTTGCTTTGAGGGTTGCATAATCACTATTAGTCTATATCCAAGTTTATCATTACATTTTCTGCCTGTTCAAGTATTATTTTGAGCCTCTTTAATGCATTTTCCATTTTATTTACTATACTTTTCAAATCTAGGCTTATTTTTTTATTTTTATGATTTCTTTCTCTTTGTTGATATTCTTTATTTGCTGTAACATCACCTTTCTTTCTTTCTTTCTTTTTTTTTAAGGGAAACGTTAAAAAAATTGCATGAAAGAACTGGATTGTAGGCGAAATGTGTGTGTGTGTGGGAGGAATGCTGATGGTAAGGATTCATGACACAGTGGGGAACAGAACAGGTGAATTTACTGAAATACACTGCTAAGGGGAGCAGCAGGTGAGAAGGAGTGGTCTGCTGTGTGATATGTGCATTAGCTCTTTGTCTGGGAATTGAACATTGGCCAAAGCACTAACAGTACTGAGACTTTACCCCTAGGGAGTCTTTATAGCAGGGAGGTCAACCTGCTTTATACATTTAGTCCTGTTTTGTTTTAGTTCTGGTGTCTTTATGGAAAATATCTATTGTCTGCTTATTTTTTCAATGCATAGATTAGTCTTTCTTACTCCTTGACATGTTTGATAATTTTAACTTAGTCTGATGTAAAATGAACCTTTTAGATCTTAATTTATAGCATCTATGAATTATAGCTCTTTGCCTTCCAGACCTTGCTATTTTGTTTACTTGTGTTTATTTGTTTAGTAACTGACTAGATGATTTTAGTGATATCTCTTTCTCTCTTTTTTCAGTGTGCTAGATCTCCAATGTTGCTTCTCAGGAAGCAAGTTGCCTTTGAGCCTGCAACATTCCCTAGACAGGTCTGGGATAACAGTACTTTAATAGTGTTCAGGAACACAACTGATATTTAAGCTCTTCTCATTGTGTTGATTGATCTGTTAGTTTCAACAATGCCCTAATAGCTTAAACAAATGGAATTGGAGTTTCTTTCATGTGCTTGTTTTGAGGCTTGTTGTCTGAGAGATATTTTGAAAACCAGATCACCTTAATCACCTACTTAGGCTATCTGTCCAATGAATCCTTCAGTCTTTTTTCATTTATTTTTCTAATTTATTTCACATCCTTCCACTGCTTTGAAAGTAACCCTAGGCTTGAATGGTCCCACACTCTTTTGAAAGTGAAGGCAGGTCCTTTAAGAAGAGATTAGGGACTATCTGTCAATAGCCTTTTTTTCTCAGAAAGTAACATCTTATCAATCAAGACTGAAACTGGGTATGGACCCTTTGAATGACATCTTTGCTTTAGGGTCCAGATTTGATTGAATAGGGAAGTAGGCTCAGGTCTTATTTGCCCTTCCTTTGATGAAACTGTTGGCTTAAAAAGGGTGATTTATATCCCATATTCTCGGCATGCTGTACACAGGTCCAATCTCGGTCTAATTTGTGGTAGCTTGGGAGAAATAGGAAACACTGAATTTTAACTTCACTCACCTGGAACTTTGCCTCACCAATTAGTAGTTTGAGTGATAACGAAAAGTGATGACTTAGTACCCCTCCTGGCAAGACAGCCTTCATCCACGATCCCTATCATTTTTTGAGCCAATCTAGTGGAAATCCGTCTTACTGGGGAAGAGGATAAGGGAAAACTAGATTTGAGTTTAAGTGTCACATTGTCATGGTTCTTAATAAATCTAGTGAACTTTCTTGCATAAGTGTTTTTTTTTTATCTGAGTATTACCTTGGCATCATTTCCATATTTTAAATAATTATGCTTAGTTTGTTGGGGATTAGATCTCAGCTACCATGGAATGTAGCAGTTCCTCTTCTGGATGTATGACCAAAGGAAATAAAGAGGATATCAATGTGATATCTATATTTCCATGTTCATAAAACTTTATTTGTAGTTGCCAAGATATGGAGATAATCTAACTGTACATCTATAATACAAAGGGTAAAGAAGATATTTCTAGGGCATTAGAAATATGTTAAAATTATAATAGGTATAAAATAGTAGCTCAGTATGTTCTCAAAGGTTATGGAATCTTATCTTTGATTTCTGTAATATTCCCTTACAGAAATCACTATTACTAAAAAGTAGATTGTACTAACAGATTATTTATAAGAACTTGTCTTCTAGTTAGGGAGGTGGGATGTATAAGGAAAAATGGAATATGAGTATGTCATTGCATTTCCAATATTAGTATTTTTGCCACATTTTCAGACAATTACTGAATTTTGAAAAATAGCACATAGAAAATGGTATACAATAGAAAAGTATCTGCACTCACTGGGTTAGTATTTGCTAACAAAATAAAGTACTTCAACTTAATGTGTAACTTTTCTATGACCTGCTATGTTATGATATAAACAGAACTTTAATGTATGCTTTCCTTTTATGGCCTGTAAATTTGCTAAATGTAATGCCATATATTCTGTTCCTAGTACCTAATAATCTGTCAGTTAAGGATATGTACATTTCATTCAGATCAACATTTTCCATGCAATTTGCATATATTGTGGACAATTTAATTTCCCTTGCAAAGAAGTACTCTTAAACACAATAGCTCAGTTTGTAAGATATACTATGCCAGCATTTTGCACTATCAGAGTTTAAAACCACCATATAGCAAGCAATGAATGACTTCTTTCTAAGAAACATAATATAGATACATTTATTGAAGTAATGAAATTAAAATTTCACTAAATTGCTATCTACACCTGGGAGAAAATACTCAAGGGAATCTTTTTCCTCCTCCTTAAATTTCATGACTGTGAGAATGAGTATTTCTAACCACCAACCTTAACATTCTCAGAATGGCTTGCTAGTGAGCACTATCTATGTCTGTGCTCACTCCCAGCTTCCTATCATAAGTGTTCCCTCTGCCATTGATATATGGTCTTCTTTTCATATCCTAACAGGTTTGATATTCTGGTTATCAAGCACTCACTTTTGCTATACTATGTGATACTTTTTGCAGAACTCACATATGCCTTTTGGAATATATAATTTCTCACTATGATAAACTATATATACATTTTAATTCCATACTAACCATCCAATTCCTTTATTCCGTTCATAAATTAAATGATCAGCGTAAAAGTGTGGCCAGGCATAACTGTAGAAAACATTATTAGTAAAACGATGCTGGGAATCTTATGCTTCATGGGAGCATGTTTGAATGCATCTTATAGTCAGTATAATTGAATTTTACTGCTTGCAGTTTACTGCCTATCTTTAAATTATGTAGGTCCATTACCCCCAAAAGTATTTCCAACTTTAGCTGTAGCATATTCTTATTAAAACTCATAATTGTATGCCCATTACACTATATTTTTAAATGCTTATTATTATTGCAATGTATATGTGTGTCTGCACACGTCACACCTATTTGCTGTTGACAGAACCACATGTCACCAAAAGTGCTCATTTTACATTATATATTTCCTGCAATAATAATGTTAAAATCTTGCATGTGAATGTCTTTAATTATATATTGATTCCTTCTTAAACTATAGTTCTAGGAAAAGACTTGGTTTTGGAATGGAGAAAATCTATAGAGTAATTTCTACCTCTGAAAAATTACTCAAATAATAAAATAAGAAACATACTGTAGGAAGATGAAACAGACTTTAAACATTTTTTGGATTATTTATTTCAACAAGGTACTATTGGTTTACACACTTCTATGTGTTTTATTGGTAAAAGTCCCTACATCTTCAGTGTATGTCACCACACAACACTCCCCCAAAAGCAAAAAAAAAAAAATCCTTCCCCAGAGCCCATTAGCTTCTCACCCCTTTACCTCCACTGGTAGCCTCAGTTCTGCAGTCAGATTGCAAGGGTTTGTTTTGGTTTAGTTTTGTCACTTTATTTTTAGAGCAAACATTTAATAAAGAAACCTCTACATGGAAAGAAATGCAAAACAATAATGCTAGATATTCATGTTTCAAAAATAAGTTGACTTAAAAAAAGGCTTTGAATTACTTAACAAGGAACTTTCCCATGATATTTCTAGCATCTACATAGTACTTTTAGTTTCATTTAATACTCGAGGCGGTATTATAATTCATGAATAATTACTAGAATAGGGTTTAAATAAAATCTCTATAAGTGTGTTGCTAATTTGAAAACCTGAGTCAAATGAATACGGAGAGGTAAGAATTCTGACTGTCCATCTTGACAAGAATTACATCACATACTCAGTTTTTCTACCTGCAAAAAAACATTTAGTAAATCACACAAATTTTCTGGAACTCAGTGTCCTCAAATGAAAGATATACTAGAATTGTTGTGTCAGATGTCCTGGAAGCCTCCCCTGGATATTCTAGAAACCACTTAACAGTTTTGTGGGTGTATCTCTACTCCCCCTCCCAAACACACACATGCTTGTTTTACACCAACATATAATCAGTGTTTTCTATGATTTGTGGGTTACCTCATCAGTCTGCACAGCACTGCCAAACTTTAATGATAGATAATTTTAATTTATATCAGTTAATAATTAATCCTATCCTCAGCATGAAAATAATTAAGTATTATCAGCTGGGTGTTATTCACATAATAAATAAGGTTTTGTGCTATTAATTTTTTTTTAAAGATTTATTTATTCATACAGAATTGGAGTACAGGCCAGAGATGCGGATGGTGAGTGGATTCACCAGAGACAGGGTGGGGAGCAGAACAGGCAGATCAACGAAGAACACTGCTGAGGGGAGCAATGGGCGGGTCAGGAGAGGTCTGCCACGCCATGTGGTCACCTCCAGGGCAGGCAGGAATCGATCTCATGTGGAAGTGGCTTTAGCTTCTCAGTGCTGTGCTTTAACCCGCTGCACCACCAGGGAGGGCCCTGTGCTATTACATTTTAAGGGAAAATTTAAAGAATTTGTTTATTTTTTATTTCATAAAAATTAAAACTAGTTTCTTACAAAATTACACCAAAAAATAAACTTGATAATTATTATATAACATTCTATTTTATAACAAAGTTGTATTATTATTGATAATATTACAGGAGCTTTAAGTGATATCATAAAATAACTATTGAAGTGATATCATAAAATAACTATTATACCATTACCTTATATTTATTCAGGATTATTTCCTTTGTATAAATTCCTCTTCAAAGTTTGTAGTAATATGCTTTTCACTCCATGTATCTGTGAGTACACATTTCTCTGCAACTTAACACTTATTTTTTTTAAATATTTATTTATTTATGCATACAGAACTGGGATACAGGCCAGAGGTGCAGGGACAGTGAGAGGATTCACCAGAGACAGAGTGGGGAGCAGAACAGGCTCACTGACGAAGTACACTGCTGAGGGCAGCAGCGGGCAGGTCAGGAGAGGTCTGCCACGCCATATGTATCACCTTGGGGCGGGGATCGAATTCATGCTGAAGTGGCTTTAGATTCTTAGTGCTTTAATCCGCTGCACCACCAGGGAGGTTCTACGTAACGTTTTAAAACTATTGTCCTGCTTCTTGTGGTTCCTTAAATTTTTCTGCTGTCAAAACCTTTGTAATGCTTTTTTTTCCCCTTCATTTTTTGCTAGTAATTTTGGGGGGTAAGGGGAGAAATGTGCTAACTTAGTTTAGTTTAGCTGATAATTAACTTTACTATCCAAACTCATTTAAGTCTACTATGTGTATAAATAAATTTGACATAAGTCAATTTTTTTTTAAAGATTTATTTATTTATTCATACAGAACTGGGGTACAGGCCAGAGATGCGGAGGGTGAGAGGATTCACCAGAGACAGAGTGGGGAGCAGAACAGGCAGATCAACGAAGTACACTGCTGAGGGGAGCAGCGGGCGGGTCAGGAGAGGTCTGCCACGCCATGTGGGCGGGTCAGGAGAGGTCTGCCACGCCATGTGGTCACCTCCGGGGGCAGGCGGGGATCGAACTCATGCGGAAGTGGCTTTGACTTCTTAGTGCTGTGCTTTAACCCGCTGCGCCACCAGGGAGGGCCGACATAAGTCAATTTTTAAAGTAAAACAAAACATGTTTAAAACTACTTACAATATAATGTAAAATTATATATATATATATCTTTCTTTTTAAAGTTTACAACTTTTTAACCCACTTAGCCTTTCAAATATTACTTTCCTTTGTTTACTTCATATAATACTGTATTTTAGACTATGTTTATATATTTTAAAATATTTTTACAGATGATAGCATTAACAATAGTTATTTGTGCTTATATACACATACATAAATTATTTTGTATATGTGAATATTCTAAACAAATTTAAATTTACATTGATAACATTTTCACAATTTTTATTCATAACACTTTTAACCCAATAGTTTTTTTATGGTTTTCTGCAGTTTTTGATTAAATTTGTTCTTTGCTGTTGATTTTTCTATTAACTTTAAAGAATGTAACATCAGTTCACATTTAATATCTTTTAAAGAAGAGTCAATTTCCAAGGACTAGTATCTACTCCCTATCAAATATAATGTTACTTATATTTAGGTACAGTTTCTGTGACTTCAGATATCAAAAATTAGGGCTTTACTTTCCTGTTCCTTATCACCAGAAATGAGAATGGCATTATCATTCTCATGAAGCTTTAATTTTGGTCAGACATTCTCTCATTCTGTTGCCTGGGGAAAAAATCTAAAAGTTTCTGAACTATGAAATAACATATTTTATTTTGTTTTCATCATGGAAACATACATTTTCTTTTTCTTGCTAATTTCTATGAAAATTTAGGAGACAGGATTTCTCCAATATATGGAATCACCTGTTTTCTGGAAACTCAGACATGTTATAGTTTCTTTTTACTGTTTTAATGAACTTACTCTTTTTAGTAGTTTGAAGTGATTCTAAGTCACTAGAGAGTAGTTTATGAAAACCAAATTTTGTTTTCATTTTAAAAGGATATGTTTATTAGGAAAAAGAGGAGACACCTGCATAGTGATAGGTGGAAAGGGAGGAGATGCTGCCATATATTTCTTGTTAAAGTATTACTAAAGCATTAAACAGGAATTTTATTTTAAATATCTATCTTTTATTTTCCCTTTTCCCACCACAAAAAGTGGGATCTGTGATAAAGCCTCATATTTACTTGATGTTAATAGTATAATGATTTGTAGTTTTTTAGAATGACACTATTTGTGTAGATAATTTATAAGATCATTATTTTTGTGTTGTTTTCTAAATATAGAAATAGGCCAACTTAATATATTCGTTATATTTCTTACAATTGAAATAATGAAGCAAATCATGAAATTCAGAGGGACTTAAGGTGTAAGGACTTAAATATTAGAAGAACTCCTCTGAGGAAAATTGGGATATGACACAATTATGATGTTTAATAATGCTGCATGTTCATTTTTAGCATTTCTACTTGAGGCTAAAAGACATTTGCATAGCTAATATTTTACAAATATGTTTCTTTAAGGGATATTATCCTCCAGTCCCAAAACAGAAACTAGGAAAAAAATTCACTAAAAAGCACTAATTGGGCTCTTGAGTATAAAAATTCCATCTGTTTTTAAAGGACATTTGTGTGGTAGCAACAGAATAGTTCCACTATAAAAATATCTTAATTCTAAAGAAGAAAGATATAAAGTCTTAAATAGCCATTAATTAGCTACACAGAATTCTCTCTGAACTACATCCTAAGTCTACCTTATAAAGAAACAATGGTCAAAATGGTGGTTTTAAAATGCATGTACTTTAAAATTCTGTAAAAATAAAACATTAAATATTATATCATTTTAGTCAATAGTTGAGCTATAAAACAATCCCCACATACATACACACACATTTTACTCTTATAACATTAATTTGTACAGCCTTTGTTATCTCCTGCTATTTTCGTAATAATGTCATTTCTCTTTGGTAACTTTTAACAAAAATACATCAGAAAAATTATTTAAATTACATATTTGTCATATATATATATATATATCAAAATTTATATATATTTGTTCCTTCATATAATACCAAAGAAAAATTTAACCCAAAAACAACTTTATTATAGTAGTCAAATTTTTCATAGATTCTAGCTCTCACTTTTCAAAGCTTGTGTTATCCTTGACTTTATAATGGTTTTACGCATTTACAAATTACAAATATCAAAAAACTTTAATAAGTAAAACATCAGCATAACTTACCTCATCAACAAAGCTTTAATTGGCAGGGCAATCAGAATTATTTCCAACTATGGTGTTCATTTCAACTTCATTTTATAAATGAAGTAGAACTGACAACTCTATTCTAATTTCTCAGCCACCTCCACAATCCAGTTTCTAAAATTCCACAAAGATCAAAAGATTATATAGGTGAAAAGGGATAATTGTATCAACACAATGATCAGTGCTGAGGAATTTTGATATGATCTCTTACCTCATTAACATACTTCTTCCCCTTTGTCAATCATATTGAAAGCTATATACAGATTAAATGAAAACCAATACAAATTTCAATAACACTCTATAAAATAATGAAACAGATACTACTAAAATTCACATGGAACAACAAAAGACCCCAAATAACCCAAGTAATTCTGACAATAAAGGGGAATAGTGTGGTTTTCCTAGTAGTGCAAGGGGTTAAGTTGTAACACTAGGAAGCTATTGGCAGTCATTGCAGCATAAGTTTGATAACTGGCAGGGGAGCTAACCCATATGGTGCAGCAGACCTCTCTTATTTCTCCCACTTCTTTCCTCAGCACTGTATTTTGGTCAGTCTTCCTGTTCTGCTCCCTGCTCTGTCTCTGGTGAATCCTCTTACTCCACCTCCCCCCACATACACCTCTGGCCTTCACCCTAGGTCATGTATGCATAAATAAATAAATATAAAAAAGAGGAAGAATGGTGTCACAAATCAAAATTTCAAACTATACGATAAAACTATAATTAAATAACATAGCACTAGAACAAAATTAGACACAGAGAAGAATAGAATTGGGAGCCCAAAAGTAAATCTAGATTTCTATGGGCAGTTAATCAACAAAGGAACCAAGAATGTACTATGGAACACTGTATATCAATAGTGTTGGGAAAATTGGACAGCTACATGCACAAGAATAAAACTAAACCACTACACACAAAAATCAACTCAAAATGGATAAAAGACTTATGGGTAAGAACTGAAACCATTAAATGCATAGAAGACAACCTGGCCAAAACATTTTGCAACATAAATCTCAGTGATATTCTTGAAAATCTGTCCCCAAGCAAGGAAAATAACAGAATATAAACAATTGGGATTACATCAAACTGAAAATTTTCTGTATAGTGAAATAAATCATAAATAAAAAGACAACTTATGTAAAGGGAGACGATGTTTGCACACCACCCATGTGACAAGAGGCTTATACCAAAGTTCTATATGGAATTCATGTAGCCTAACAAAATGCAAACAGATAAGCCAATCAATTTAGAGTAGAACAGCTAAATTGACACTTCTCTAAGGAAGACAAACAGATGGCCAACAGCACATGAAATAATGGTCATCTTCATTTATCATTAGGGAAATGTAAATTAAAACCATAATAAGATACCATCTGAAACCTGTGAGCATGACCTATTAAACAAACAAATACTGCCTGGGAAGTAGAGAAAAAGCAACTTTCATCAATTGTTGACAGGAATATAGACTGTCTCAAGTCCCTAGGAAAACAGAATGGAGGTTCCACAAAAGGTTAACAATAGACCTCTGGGATGAGTCATCAATCCCATCCCTAGCTCTCTGAAATAACACAAAAAAAAACATTTATTTGAAGGGAAACTTTCACTCCCATGTTCATAGTAACACTATTTACAATATCCAGAAATATGAAAACAACCTAAATGGCCAAAAATAGATGAGTGGATCAAGAAGATGTGGTATTTATACATAATTAGTTACTCCTCTGAGATCAGAAAAGACAAATTATGCCATTTGTGGCAACATGGATAGAGCTGGAAGGGATTATAATTAGCAAAATAAACCAGAATGTAAAAGACAAATACAGGATGGTATCACTTGTAAGTGTAATATTAGAAACTAAACAAAGGAACTAAACTTCAAAACTTACCATAGAAGTGGATTTTAGAATGGAGAATTTCAGAGTGGGGAGAAAAGGGGTTGAAAAGAAAGGTAGGGAGGAAGCACTGGGGCATTATATGAAACCAACTTGAATCTACCATACTTCAAGCAAGCTCAAGACAGAAGCTCAAAAAACTAATCAGCTGCCCTAATATTCCAGACATTTAGGCTCAGTTGCCTGATGTAGGAGTGAATGAGCATCCAGGGATATCCCTCCCCATCATTTGAGTCTCCCTACTTGAGGTTCCATCACTGGAGTTAGAGATAAGCCACCCTAGCTGTGCTTTGTCTATATTTCTATCCCCAGAAACTGAGCTTAACAAATTTGGTGTTTTAAGCTGCTAAATTTTAATTAATTTGTTATACAGCAATAGTAACTTTAGCACATGTCATCTGCCTAAGGAATAGTTAAAGAATTTTTTTTTCTCTAAGATATACCATAGATTGAATGTAGGAAAGACAAATTAATCTGAGGATTTGCTTATAAATAAAGGGTCCGAAGAAGAATTTTCCTGACACTGTGTAATAACGGAAGTTATAAGTAAGGAGACAATGTGATGAGATACTTGTGCTCAGGTTTGACAGAAGCCAATTTTAACTTTACTAGCTATTATTGAATGTACATTCGTTGTTGGCTCAGAGAATACTGTTCTCCCACTTACTTTATTTTGGTCTGCATTCCCAGTAAGGTAACACACTCCTACTTCAAGTGTCTCATAAGTTAAGGTGTCCTTGTTTGAGAAGTAGACAAGTCTGACTCTTGCACACTTCTAAACACCTAAGCTGTAGAGACCTGTGAGCATATTGAATAGGTGCCCTTGTGCATTTTCCAGTGGGATAGGTTTTGCTGTCCTTCTAAAAGCTGCATCCCATTCTAAAAGCTACATAGAACATTGAACAAGGACTGACATAGTTTATTGATATTTTTAAAATATAATCTTAGCTTTCCAGTGTAGGATAGTTTTAAGTAAAGCAGTAGTGGGATTGCAGAAGTTTCTTGTAATAATTCAAGAGTGTGATGACAGAGCTTTAGTCTAAAGAGGTCATGGGATAATTTTGCTTTATCTTGAAAGAAAACTTAAGAATCATTGATGGATTGAGCTTAGGTTGTGATAGTGAGGGGTTATTATTTTTAATTTAATTTTCATTGTATTATTTATGAAAGTGTCTGAGTTCCTAACACCATTTTTATCTTTACTCACTGTTCAGATGTCTGTCCGTCTTCTTGTGTGATTTCTTTAATGATGGCTTTAAAAAGCTTCTCAAAGAAATTGACTTCTTACATTGTATTTTGCCAATACTTTCCCAACTTCTTACTCCTCTTTTAATTTTGTTTATAGTAAAGTACACTGAACTAAGCATATTCTCTACTGTATCTAAATTTTATTATATCTTAAGCAAGTAATATAAAATAATATCTTGTAAATAACTTATAGCACAGAACTTACTCAAAGCAGATTTATTTTCTTATTTTCCAAGAAATGCATATATCATCCAAAGATTGAATTATTCAGAAGTCTATATTTTGTTTTGTCTTCCCCTCAAAAAAACAAACCTCTGTGGACAGCATTTATGGAACTGTGTCAGATTACTTCTTTATTCTGTGACTCTTTATGCTGTGTCTCTAAATGAATAAAGAAAGATACAACAAATCTGAAATCACTCATAATTTTATGATATGGAGAAACAACAACTTAGCATATCTATTGAGGAAACTTGATCAAATCTGAATGTTGAACCAATGAAGACTTCCACCCACTAGAGGGCCAGAAGGGTTTTCCACATTTTCTTGCACATACTTGTGTGATTTTGTCTTCCTGGAATGAATTCTGAATCTGACTGGCTCATGGCTCTTGTCAGTGAATGTATCTTGAGGTAATAAATGAATATCATGCTGATAAATTTTTAAATGAGTTATAGAAATATTTAATTATTCAGAATTAGAGCAATGTCATGTAAATATCATTTGGTTGATTGTTCAAAACTCAATAATTAAGAAATTGTAGGGACCATATACATTGGCATCTATTCCTGGAGGGTGGGTGAGGTGAGGAATATATGTATTTCATGGTAGAAACTTCTGTAGTCTTTAGTGAACCAGATTGGCATTAGAGTTTTACATAACTTTTAAAACTATTACAAAGTAAGTTTTAAATTGCATTCCCTTAATGAAAGTATGAGGAAAGAAATTGGAGAAAGTACAGTCATTGCTTTGTTTATGGGGAGATAATTGTATCTATAGAGATTCAAATGTGTATCTGTTTACAAAGGAAGAAAATAAAGGAAACTAAAAAGTTGGTGCTCATTGTATATGGTTAGGGGATAAGGTTAAAAATCAAATGAGGGGCCCTCCCTGGTGGCGCAGCGGGTTAAAGCACAGCACTGAGAATCTGAAGCCACTTTCGCATGAGTTCGATTCCCGCCTGCCGCCTGCCCCAGAGGAGACCACATGGCGAGCCAGACCTCTCCTGACCCGCCCGCTGCTTCCCTCAGCAGTGTACTTCGTAGATCTGCCTGTTCTGCTCCCCACTCTGTCTTTGGTGAAGCCTCTCACCGCCCCTGAGCCTCTGGCCTGTACCCCAGTTCTGTATGCACAAATAAATAAATAAATCTTTAAAAAAAAAAAATCAAATGAGACTTAGTTTTTTCTTTAAACTTAGTTTTTTTTTTCTTTCTGTAATTGCTATATTCATGTACACACCTTAATTATTTTTCCCATGTGTACTTCTTTTTTTTTTTTTTTCAGGAAAAATGTCAACAACCACATAAAAGTGGCATATTTGAATTACATAGTTGTTTACCTCACATGTCATGAATAATGGCAGCAGTCAACCATTTTTGTTTTAATTCCATTTTAATATATTGTTATACAAAGTAACTATAACTATAAATTTGAAAGAATTAAGATGCTTTCTCCAAAAGTACAACAATTCTTTACATCTGAGAATACTTTGTCCACTGTACTTTTCTCAGACTTTCTACCTATGATGGCACTGAATGTGGGCAGATTTTCTCAAGGTAATGATTCATTACAGAGCACAGACTGGTCTCCAGGACAGGGAAGCACTTTCAGTGTTCACTTACATATACAGAGCAACTGTAGCAAAAGAAGATCACCCTAACTATCTTGACTTCATGTAGATGAATATCCCTAAAATTTAGTAATTCAATAAGGTAGAGGAAAGAGAGCACAACAGAATTTCATGTTTTTAAGTATGCTATCAAAAAGTAAAGAAATAAAATGAATATAGGTTTTCCAAAGTGCAAGGAAACTAAAAAAATGTAACTGAAATTTTTTGCCATGTTGGATACTTTCCTTGAGCTTTATTAAAAAACAAAACCAAACAAATAAACAAACAAAAAAACACAAGCAATGAAAGCTTATCCAATACTCCAGTTTTTTTTTTCTATTCTACTAAAAGATAAGATTAAAGGAAATTATCATTACAAAATTTGGAAACCACGTTTGAGAGTATATAGGTCATACCAAAAACAGGTATCTAGCTGCATTTGGCTTTAGGGCCATAGTTTGACAACTTGTAAGCAACTCTGGTTAAAAAAAATAAAAGGTACAAAAGCCCAGTTGTTACTCTTCAGATAGTTAGGGAAGAAGGACATTTTTTAAAATAAGATGTTTTTATGCAATTTAAACATAACACATTAAGACAGAAAAAAAAAAAAAAGATAGACTTTATCCCTCTTAAGGGACTGTTTTTCTTCCATCCACCTCAGATACAGTTATTACTGCATTATGGTTATCCATATACATTTGCCTTGTTCTTACTTGCGTAAAGTTGCTTTCCTTATGCTTTAGTGTTACTAAATCCACTTAAAGATCATATAATGTATGATCAATTGATTTAAGCAACTTATTTCATTTAAGCATGGATATAACTAACAATACTTAAGTGTTCTTGTTTTTTAATTTTAAAATAGGTGATGCTACAATGAATATCTTCAACTATTTGGATTATTTTGCTTTTGGATCAGTTTCATCAAGAAAAGGTACTACAAATTAAATATGTAAATATATATTTGATTATTGAAAGTTTTGTAAAAGTAATTTCTGAAATTGCTATGCCAAGTTATATAACATTTTTAAATTATTTTATTTCTTATATCATGGTAGTCCCCATAGGCCTCCCACTACCATGTAATCACCCCCAAAACATCACCATATTCTCTTGTTTTGTACCTCCCCCTTCAGTTCTATGGTATTTTTCTTTCTTTTCTTTTTTTTTCTAAATGTATTGACTTGCCATCACCTCTTCTGGCTCCACCCATCTTGTTGCAAATGGCATGAGTTTGTCTTTTTCAGTTGCTGGGTAATAGTCCATTGTACAAATAAAACCACAGCTTTTTGGTCCATTTGTCTGTTTTGGGGCATTTTGGTTGTTTTCATATTTTGGCTCTTGTAAACAGTGATGCAGTAAATGTGGGAGTGTAGGTTTCCTTGAAAATTAGTGGTTTTGTGTCTTTTGGGAAGAGTCCTTGGAGTGGAACCACTGGATCATAAGGTAGATCCATTTTTACTGTTCTGAGGAACCTCCACACAGCTTTCCATAGTGACTGGACCAGTTTATGTTCCCACCAGCAGTGTGAGAGGGTTTCTTTAATTCCACGTCCTTTCCAGCATTTGTTGTTTCCAGTTTTGTTTTTTTTTAAGATTTATTTATTCATATAGAACTGGGGTGCAGGCTAGAGGTGCAGGAGTGGTGATAGGATTTACTAGAGAAGAAAAGTGGGGAGCAGAACAGGACGACTGAGGAAGTACACTGCTGAGGGGAGCAGGGGGTGGGTCAGGAGAGGTCTGCCGCACCATGTGGATCACCTCCGGGGCTGGGGATTGAACATGTGCTGAAGTGGCTTTAGCTTCTTAGTACTGCCTTCACCTGCTGCACCACCAGAGAGGGCCCTGTTTCCAGTTTTTTAATGTGGACTACTCTCACTGGAGTGAGGTGCTATCTCAGTGTAGTTTGAATTCCATTTCCCTGATACCTAGTGATGTTGAGTATTTTTTCATATGCTTGTTGGCCATTGGTGTTTCTGCTTTGGAGATGTCTGAGGTTTACGACATGGAGTGTTCTGCTATTGTTTTCTTCTGTATGTTTTATGATCTCACGTCTTGCATTCAAGTATTTCTTAAATGCACTGAAAAATATTACTGTCTCCTTTTGTTTTAATTTTCATGTTTGCTTCCAAACTGTATTCTCTTTTTTAAATTGCATTTATTGGATAATACTTGCCTTTTATATATACTACTGGTAAGTCTACTGAAATATTTCTATGTTTTTGTCAAATGTATGAACTTTTTTCATAAAACTAATATGAGGTGTTCTCAGAAATGCTTTAAGTGTTGTTTGGGTCTGCAATTTTAATTATATTTTTGGTATAATTTTAATTGTGTGTAGTCAGTTTGGTCATAATATATTTTTCCTTTTGCCTCCATTTCTAATTTTATGTATTCTAGCAATTTGATAAACTTTGAATTGAGACTACTTTTTTTTGTTCTTTTAATGCTTACTTTTGTGTTTATGTACATCTGAGATTTGTAATATGAAATAATCATTTATACTGTGAAATATCCATACCTAAAATTCATCTATCCCATAACTGTATATAGTGTCAGACTGGGGACACTAAGGAAAATATGTAAAATCCTTTCTTTAAATGATACCTGTTTCAGCTTATGCTTACCCATTTTATCAGTGTAACAATTTAACAACATAAAAAATATGTTTTTAATAGTCTTAATTAAGTTTATTTGAAAAGACCAAAAAGAACCTTTTTTTAATTAATGGAGAATGTTGTTATAAAATAACATTACAAATGAAAAAATATGATAAAACAATAAATATACCTGGAAAGGAAATAGTAATATTTAACAATAAATATATTTTAGTATTTCTAGTATTTACAATTTGGTTTCCTAAACTTTCTAAATAATTAAAAATAATACAGATAAAACTAGCAAAGTACTAGAGAAAATTACATAGTGAAAAATGTAAAAAATTGATTTCATCAAATTATTAAAAGAGCAATACAGTATTCAAATGTAATGTTCATTCCTGTAGTTCAGTATTTTTTACCTGTAAATATAATTCATCAGATCAACAGTTCATGTACAATGTGCAAAACAACAACAAAAAAATTTGGCCATCTCTATTGAAGCAAACATGATTTTTTGGAAATGTCTTAGCAATCTATATGTAGAATACTCACAAAACATTGTAAATTATAGTTATTTAATTCTTAACAATCAGTATCACAATCAGGAAAAGTCGTTTTTTGAATACTCATTCATAATTGTTTGTCATTGTGCTGTAATTTTTGCTTGTTAAAATGAAAAATTATCAGGTATAGACTAGAGCTATTGAAACGCAGAATGCTTTCTTGGAAATTCAAATATGTCATTCAGATATGTCACTCAAAAAGACCTATAATTTCACTTTTCTTAATAAATTATATAGGTATGTATATCTCCATATATTTTCCTAGTTTGATTAAAGTTTCTACTGAATATGTTAATAGTAGATATCTCTAGAGGAGAGTTTATATGGTACATATATATTTTTTAATGTTTATATCTTACTTTGGAAAGTTAAATGCTTTGAAAATAAAAGAAGCAATGTCCTTAAAGAATACAAAGAACATTGATACTCAGTGGGAAAAAAGGTGTTTGATTTCATATATCATGTAGACAACACTGATGAATGAACTTTTAAAACTAAGGTTATATTTTATTTAGTGCGAAATGTACCACAGACTGTTTATGTAGACAGATATATCAACCAGCATTTAATTCCGTGTATTCATTGGGAATTCTGGAATTGCACAGCATGGTTTGCTTTTCCTAATTTCTTTGAATTTTCTTCATTCCAGATCTTGTTTTCCCTCTGCTTCTTTCTCTTTATTTTTTTTCTCATTCTCTTTTCTTTCCTCAGTCAAATTTTCCTCTCTAATTAGTATTTAAAAATTCCAGTAGTAGGCCCTATGTTCCTTGCTAGTCTACAAATTAATGTCTTCTTGGCCTAGTGCCACCATTGTAAGTTGACTCTACATTAACTAAATCATGTGGATAGGTCTATTCTTAATTTTTAACATAGGTAGCAAAAATCAATATCTGAGACACATTTATTTTCAGGGCCTGTGAAAACCAAAGGGACCCAGATGTGGGTATGATGTGTGTGGCATCTGTCTTATTTTATGGAACCACTACCAGATGGAGACCAGTTCACCTCAGCAACTAAGGATCATTTCTGTTTCTATCAGCTGTCCCCATTCTAAGTCCAGTCACCTATACCTTACAGTTCTTTCACTCCAATATCTATAATAGTTTTTGATTCTTTTGGAATGTTGAGCCTGAAATCTGTCATAATACAAGTCCCTAGTTAATCCTGGTCCACTCAACTTAGTCAGGCTGAAATAATGCTTGTGAGACATCAACAACATGACCCAGGTTAGTCTTTGCCTCTCTTAGTCTCTTTCTCTTCTACATTGTGACATCAAGATATTGTTCCTCCTCTCCTCTATGATCAAATCAACTTGGACACAGGCCTTCCCAAAACAAAAACTTCATTTTCAGAAGTGAAGTTTAAATCCAATACTGGTGGGAAAATAAAAAATCATTTTTATTGAATCCAATATTGGTGGGGGAAAAAAGACACACACAAACACACATGAGCCATAACTTCAGGATGCCTTTTCACAGCTAATATAGCCTCTACAAGAGCACCAGTTAGGTGCTTGTAGGGTTTCTATTTTTTCTAGAGATAACTGATCTTTAATTTTTACTTTTAAACAAAATGCTGCAACAAAGATTTCAAAAACTTAAAAGTCCCTGAGAATAAAAATGCTAGCAAGCAACATTTTCATGTAGAACTCTGCTCCCATAATATATTTATCATTTCCTCACCTACCAGTTTCAACTTGACTATGTCTGTATAGAAACCCTTAGGGTTAGCTTCAAATAATGAATGATTGGTACCACAAGGCATTTGCCATTGCCCCACAGTGGGTATTTTGTCTGTGAACTCTCCTGAACTATGTGACGTGGTTGTAATATTCTATTGGTTTTCCAGAGCAGCTATTTATAGAAATGTAAGACATCACTGCAGATGAGAGTGTAGCTTGTGAGAGGTTCTGTTTGACATTCAGACATGTTTAGTAAATCTTGTCTTGATTTAAGCATTGACACATTTTGGCTTGCAGGAGTGCCAAAAGTTTTAATTTTCTAAATGAGCACATGTTAATGTAGTAATTGACTATTGCATATCTCATATGTTTCCTTAATAACATTAAGAGTAAGGACAAGTGACTTCTTAGTCTGCTGATTTGTTCTGAGGCTGACACAAATTATAGAGTTTAAATTTATTAAGAATTGCCAAGTTTGAATTATTTTTATGGCACTCTTGCCACAATTAACTAACTCTAGGCTGATCTTTAATATAAATGATAATTTCCACTGTCTAAGGAAAGAATTGGATCTAGTGCAAGTAAATGCACATCTTTAATACAATTTTTATTTAAATATACTGTTAATTAAAATTTATAGTAATAAAACTGCTTCTAATTTCTTTGTCATAATTGTTGTTTTATGAGTTTCAAAAAAATTAGTGAACTACTTCAACAACTATTTTATTGTCTAGCTAGCTTTTAAACTCTATTCACATGTACTTTGTTTTGAGATAACTGAGTAATGTCTCATTTGTTATGCATTTTCTGTCAGTTATCCTCTAGTTTAAAATAACTGGCAAATATTATTAGTAAGATGATATAATAAATACCTTGTTTTAAAAATGCTACTCATTTTAGAAACAAAATTATTCTACTCTTTCATTTTGAAAGTTGTAGCTCATTGACATTCAGGGCCTAATATTTTGGACCAAAAGAACTGTCAAGAATATCTGTATCTTCGAATATTATATTTTCCTAATTTGAAAACTGGGATGATCATGGAAAGTAAATTATTTTGGCCTTGTGGTGGATCAACTTTTTTTTTCTTTTAAAGATTTATTTATTTATTCATATGGAACTGGGGTACAGGCCAGAGATGTGGAGGGTGAGAGGATTCACCGGAGACAGAGAGGGGACTAGAACAGACAGATCAACAAAGTACACTGCTGAGGGGAGCAGCAGTGGGGTCAGGAGAGGTCTGCCTCGCCATGTGGATCTCTTCCGGGGCAGGCGGGAATCGAACTCATGCAAAGTGGCTTTAGCTTCTTAGTGCTGTGCTTAACCCACTGTGCCACAAGGGAGGGCACGGAGGATCAATTTTTAAAAATACATACATATATTCTCTAATAATTTTAACATGGTGAAACGTAAATGACCTTACTTATTCAATTTAGTTTATTCTAAATGTTTTCCATGCTTTAAGTACTTACTTAAAAAATGTCCATGATCACATTCTGTGATTTATGTCTTTGAATTTCCTTACCCCTCCTCTATTTTAGAAGTGGTTCTTCAGAGGAAAAAAGTGTGTCTGGGTCTCAGGGAACAATGGATAATATCTGAACACATTTTAGATTATTACAAGGTGGATATTGTTATTTGTAGCTAGTAGGTAGAGATTAGGGGATGCTGCTGAATATTGTACAATGCACAAAACAACCCTCAGGAAAAAAATATATATGGTCCAAAATGACATAGTGTTGACCTTGAGAAATTGCAGTAAAATCTTAGTCTCTACTTATAAAACATGTGTATAAATACTGAACAGAGTGTTTCCTTTCACAGCACTTTCAACTGCTTTAACACTGGTGAAAGCTATTTCACGTAAAGGTGTTTAAGTCTAGCATTTAGTCAAGTCATTTATTAAGTTAACAAGTCAATCAGCTACAAGTCACAAATCAATGGTAAAATAAGCTTCATTAGCTCTACCATTTTCTCCCAGGAGCAGTTTGCTAAATCATGCAAGTAGAGATGGTACCATGTATGTGTAGGTCTCAAAAAAATACCCATAATGTGCAATTTTGTTAAATAATAAAAATCCTGAACACTGTTTATTACTCTCAGTAACTTTTTCACTATGAAATTTATATATGGATTTTACATAATGGTTATATCCATTAAAAAGCAGCTAGAGATTTAAGACTCCAAATAATGCTTAATTCAACAATTTTCTATTCAGTGTAACTTTTTGAAAATAACATTCAATGCATGATCTGAGTTGTATAATATCTACCTTTCTCTGTTGTTATACCATACATCTGTCAATATGTACTCACATAATTATGTGTCTATATTGATATGAAAAGCCAGTGTGATGCAAAAACCTGATCACTCAAAGCAGAAGTTGATTATGGGTGCTTAAAAATTATAGCTCAAATATATCTTCTGTGTCATGATTAAAACCTAAAATAGTAGTATAGGTATTGGTAAAAGTTGACTTGTTTTGAGTCCTAAGACTAGAATTATAAGAATATTTCTTACATTTCTGTTGACAGAGAAATGGCTTCCAGCTTCACAAATTTGCTGCCTGTGAAAGTTTTGTGGGGCAGCACATTCAAATTCTATACTTGAACTTGTCTGTCACACACCTTTGACAGATGTTGCTTAAAAAGATAAACTGAGGCATATTTAAAATTTCAAATTCCTAAACCAGCTGCAAGCACTCCATGGACAGGTGCTTAGACAAGCTCATCAAGCAAAGCAGGGACATATTTTTAGCTATATAACTTCAGGTTGCCTTATTTGCGAAAGCTGAGTTAGCAACGTATGATTGGTTGGGTCTTTATATCCATTGTCTCAAAGTCAAGTACTTTGACACTGGCTTAGGTGTGGGTTTGCTAATTACTTAGGTTACCAAGTTATTAAATCCTCCCCAGTCTTATGAGCTCCTCCTTTCATTATTTCAACACTGTATGGTTTGTTATTTTCAACATTTTATTGTGTTAATACTTGCTTACATGATTGTTTCCATAATAGAGATTTACTATCTCCCCTTCAATTATTCTTGCCACACTGTGTCTACCACCAAAAAGCCTGTAGTCCCCTTCCATAGAACCTTGTGCTCCCTCCCTTCTCTGTTCTCAACCCTCCTTTTCTATTTTTACCTCTCCCTCTCCCCACCTAGTTGCCACCACTGTACAGTTAGGTTTGAATAGTTCATTTATTTTTATAATTTAAAATGTATTTTAGTTGAGATGATATTTGGGTACACTCATCAGGTATCACCACTAGTGCACCCACCATGAAATCATCCTTATTTTATTACCAGAATCCATGAAATCATCCTTATTCCACCACCAGAGTCCAATGTGGTTTCTTCCCCCTTTTTCTTATACCCAATCCTCCCTTTGTTGTTTCTATATTGTAGTCTGCTATGAGAGGTAGTTTTTAAACTTGTCTTTATCTGACTTTTAGTTACTTTTTATTAAAATCTATACCAGATGGTGCCAAAAGTTAGGTTTTTAATATGGCTTTATCTGAACTTTTGTTTTTCTATAGTTAACATTTAATTGATACCATCCAGTATTTATATTTTTCCTTCTGCCTGATTTTGCTTAATACTTTCCCTTCCAACTCCATCCATGTTGCTGAGAATGGCAAGAGTTTATCTTTTTGAAACCAGCATAGTATTCCATTGTATATCTAAACCACATATTCTCAATATACTCGTCTCTTTTTGGACATCTAGAATGTTTCCATATCCTGGATATTACAAACCATGATGAAGGGAATATGGGAGTATACATTTTCTTTTAAATTAATGTTTTTGTGTTCCTTGGGTAGATATGGAGTGGAATTTCTGGGTCATATGGCAGGTTCATTTGTGGCAATCCTTCCAGATCTCAAACTACAACAACAACAAAAATAACAATAGTAACAACTATTTAATAAATGTATAATTTATATAATAATTTAATAATAATTGAAACAACACTTTACTAGAATAAAAAGAAATGCAAGGACTAATGGAATCGAATAGACAGTCCAGAGAAAAATCCACCCTTATATGGACATTTAATCTTTGGAAAGGACCCAAGAATATACACTGGAGAAGGAAAGCCACTTCAATAAGTGGTGCTGAGAAATCTAGACAGCCACATGCAAAAAAATGAAACTAGATCACTAACTACATTATTCATAAAAATTACTTCAAGGTGGCCCTCCCTGGTGGCGCAGCGGGTTAAAGCACTGCACTGAGAAGCTTAAGCCACTTCTGCATGAGTTCGATTCCCGCCTGCCCCCGGAGGAGACCACATGGCGTGGCAGACCTCTCCTGACCTGCCCGCTGCTTGCCTCAGCAGTGTACTTCGTCGATCTGCCTGTTCTGTACCCCACTCTGTCTCTGGTGAATCCTCTCACCCTCCGCATCTCTGGCCTGTACCCCAGTTCTATATGAATAAATAAATAAATCTTTTAAAAAAAAATTACTTCAAGGTGGCTGAAAAACCTGGATGTAAGACTTGGAACCATAAAATGCATAGAAGAAAATATAGGCAAGATACTTCATGTCCCATAAACAATTGAGACTCTATTGAATTAAAAAGCTTTTGTGCAAGGAAAGAGACAGTGACCAAAACAAAAAGAAACCTTACTGAATGGGCAAAAATATGTGTATACCGTGCATCTGTCTATGAGCTATTATCAAAGATTTATGAAGAATTCATACATCTCCTCAAAAAGAAAACAAACAAGTGAATTAAATGGGCTGAAGAATAGGCTGATACTTTTGCAATGATAATATGTAACTGGCCAACAGACTCATGAAAAAATGTTCATCATTATTTATTATCTGAGGACTGCAAATCAAAACCACAATTAAATACCATCTCACACTTGTGAGAGTTGCCCACGTCCAAAACATGAGAAATGAAACATGCTGTCTGAACTGTGGAGTAAAAGGGACCCTATTATGATGTTGGTGGGACAATGAATGGACTGATGCAATCCCATGGAGTACTGTAAGTTTTTAAGTATCATTTTAATACATGTTTTAAAATATGTACATTTTTCACTTTAGAAAGAAAACACCTTCACAATTGTGTTAAATAGCATATTTATTTGTACTTTTTTATACAAAGCTAAGAAAACAGTAGACACTCAGTAAGTGATTCATCAAGAATAACATACTCTTGTCTTTCCCAATCAATCTTAGAGTCAGTGAGCTGCATTTGTGAAATATGTGGTTGTGGAAAGAAACAAGGAACTTGGGAATAAAAATAAAATTTTCCTTAAGCATTCTAATTTTGCCATTAGTTCAATTGTTTGATTTAAAGAAAAAGCATGATGTAAGGCCTGGTATCCATCAGCCCAGCATTGTTCCACCAGTGTCCCTTCCTTCATTCAGTTTCTGTCTTTGCTGAATCCTCCCCAGGCCCTAAAAATGCAGTCAGTCTTTCTTGGAAGCATTTCAGCATTCTCCATTGTCCCCCTGCAGGAGATTTCAGCCCACACAAACTCCTTGTCAGAGAGGAGATGCCCAGAGGTTACAGCTCCCACACTTCTCTTGACTCAGAGTGAGTTTATTGCTTAATTTAGCTCTGCATATTAGTCATTGTCCATACAACTTTAGCTTAATGGTGTAAGAGGACTGGTTGGGACTGAATCTACCTTCAGCACTAATGCAAACTTGGAGTCCCTTCTTGTGTGCCCACACATTCACAGGGCGCTCATCTGGGACTGTTTGCAGAGTGTCAAAATGGAAGCCAAGAGTGTGGCTCTTGAAGTCGTTTTGAAGACAAGTTCTAATACTGGCTTCACCATATATCAGCTGTATGATCCACAAATTTATTTAAAAATCCATTCAGACCCTTCCTGGTGGCGCAGCGGGTTAAAGCACAACACTAAGAAGCTAAAGCCACTTCTGCATGAGTTCGATTCCTGCCTGCCCCGGAGGAGATCCACATGGTGCAGCAGACCTCTCCTGACCCGCCCCATGCTCCCCTCAGCAGTGTACTTCGTCGATCTGCCTGTTCTGCTCCCTGCTCTGTCTCTGGTGAATCCTCTCGCTGGCCCTGCACCACTGGCCTGTACTAGAGTTCTGTATGAATAAATAAATCTTAAAAAAAAAAAAAATCCATTCAACAGTTTCCATATCTGTAAAGTGAACATAGTAACATATATATAGCATGGATTTGAACAAAATTACAATATTAAAACAGGTTAGAGGAGTGATGGGCTTAAAGTAAGGATTCAATAGATTTTAGGGTTTTTAAATGATAATTGCTATCAGTTCTGTTTGTGATTATATACGTAGCCTGCTGTACTTTGGCTGATAATATATCTGAATGCAATAACATGGTGTTCTCTGGGGTTCTAGCTATTGTACTGGGATATAGGACATATGCCTCCTAGTCTGTTGTTCCCATCCATGTACTGAGAAACCAGTCTCTTCAGAGTAGGCAGTCAGTCTTTGTGTCCCTTCTGGTTGTAGAACACCATATTCTGAAATAAAGCATCTCCTATAAATGTGAAGTATAATTCATGACCCCCCAGAAATATATTTTAGTTAGCTTCTAAAAATTATCAGGTGTACATGCTTTTACCTATGAATGCATATTTGTTTTGCCACTGACCTTAGAATACATTGAATTTAGTAAAACTATATGCAGGTGTGAAATTCAGGGTCCTGATTTTTTTATTTAATTGGCAAAAGTCATATTCAGTCATATTCAGTATCTGGATAGCACTAGAATTATAGGAGTCCATCAAACTGTGGCAGACATTTTTCCTCTCTTACTTTTTGGTGGCATTGAAGTTTCTTTGGGGTTTTCACTATATTGGCTGATTATAAATAAATTAGTGGTGAGAAATTTTTATTGAAAAATGTCAATTCTGATTGTGTATGTGAGCAATTATTTCTGGCAATTAAAAATACATAAAAGGAGTGTCTGTGTGTTTGGTTACTTAGGGAGTGGTAAATATTTGTGTATTCTTGCAGATATCGGTATCTATTTGTACATTTATAGATCTGAGAAATCAGTGCTTCTAGCATAGAAACATTTTCTGATGGGTAATATCTAGCTAATTTTTATTTACTTTCTAATTACCATTAAATCTAGAAGATTTAGGAATTACAGTGATAAGCACTTAAGTTCTTATTGCCTGTTATTTACATGCCTGCAGAATGGAATGGAATCTATTATATTCATCTTGTTGATTTGCTGTTGTCACTGTTAACTTCATGTCATCTGCTTTAGAAGGGTGTGACAGGATCATTTGGGGACCATGCAACATAAACTTGAATATCTCATTTCCCTGAATAAATGTGATACTAATGCTGAATTGCAACAAACTGTTAACTGTAAAATCAACTTACATATTTTTGTTCTTTTTCTCAATTATGTTTTATGTAAGTACAAAGAAGAAGATTCTAGATAAGTTTAAGAATTTTTTTATTTGATTTTTTTTTTTTTTTTTTTAGAAATAAAGGGCTAGCTTGTGAAGTCATGAATTGAGTTATAAAAGACTGTAATCTAGGTAGACAGAAGTTCTATGTCCTTTTGCTTAATTCACTTTAACAGTTGCTCTCAAACTTTTCTTTGTTATTTCATATAATGTATAAGAGATGGATGGAGAGATTTCTAGCTAGATTTCTAGTGGACTGGTAGACTAATTTATGAGAGATCCAGTTTTGTCAGTGTTTATAGGGAAGCAGGATAACCAAATATTTCCTTGAATTCTCTGATATTTTTTAACTTTTTTTTTTCAGCTATAATTCAGTTATTAAGCAATTACTCTGACACTGTTAACACTTAAAACCATGTAATGCTGTCATTTAGACATGATGGAAAAATATTTAGCTGAATTATTCTATTACTAGAGTCATTTTGGTGCTTTGTATTGGAGCCTGGACTATAACACAGACCCCTTAGTGTTACTACCAGTGCAAGAAAACGTGTGACTAAAACCTTGTTGCCATCCTGGTAATGCATTAGCAATGACTACCTAAAAGACATGAATTACAAGACTATTGTTGTTCAAGAAAAACAACAGAGGTTGATAATGAAAATACATAACTATTGATATATACTAACAGGTTCACTTGGATGTTATATTATGGAGACATGAGCATTTAATTTCTCAAAACCTTAGAAATTATCTACTGTTAGCCTACTTCTGTTATACATATCAGGATCTTGAGTTAGGGCTGGTTCACTTATCTTTTACATATGCAGTTATACAAAGAGATTTTTTTGCTCATGGATAGTGTCTACTCAATATTTATTATATGAAGAAACAGCTCCTAGTGCTATATTAGAGTACAAACATTCTCATTTTATTTCAGCATCTATGTTATTTTAGATATAATGTTTTCACTTGGAAAAAAGTGTCAATGTGGCAGAAAGTGGAAGAACATTGATTGCTGGTGTTTTTAGGGCTGCATGCATTAATTGGTAGGGAATATATGGTTGGGCTATTTCCTTTTTTTTTTAAGATTTATTTTTTATGCTTACAGAACTGGCCATAGGTGTCATGGGTGAGAGGGTTCACCAGAGACAGACTGAGGAGCAGAACAGGCAGATGTACTGAAATACACTGCTGAGGGGAGCATTGGGCAGGCCAGGAGAGGTCTGCCACTCCAAGTGGATCAGCTCCCTGGTGGGGAATCAAATTCGTGCTGCAGTGGCTTTGGAAAGCTTCATAATGCAGTGCTTTAACCCATTGCTCCACCAGGCAGAGCCCTGGGCTATTGCCCTCAAAATTGTCTTCTATAGTACTTCAGAGAGGACTGTGCACAAATTGACCCTATCACATGTTAATTACTAAGTGATTAACTCTAAAGCTTTTTGCTTATGGGTGATTTTATAAACCACTCTTTGTAGTAAGCCAAAACCCATCAACAATGGCAATATGATGATAACTACCAACATGTAGTTTCTAGATGATCAGAACAATCTACGTAAGTAATAAACACTTGAATTTATTAAATGTAATTTTTAGATGCGTATATGAACATTTCATAGGTAATATTATAGTAGGATTGTATGTCTTCAGGGTGTGCAATACTTCTAAATTATCTTTACTATACAAATTTGTATTGCCTTTACTCACTGAAGATAAACATGAGATATTTAACAAGAAGTTTGTCAACATGGTTCACATACAAAGGGAGACTAGGGAATAAAATACTGAAATTTACCAGTCACCCTTCTGTAATTGATATGTGACTGGATATATTTTTCTAATTCAGGAAAGATACTTTGTTTAAAGTCACAGAGTATTCCCTTATCTTTCTATATCACCAGAACTTGGATTTATAATGGTACGTGAAATTAATATGTTGTAATTTAGGGTGAAATTAATATTCTCTGGCAGTCAATATGTAGTTAAACTATATCTCCTTTCCTAATAGTAATTTATTTTATATATATTTTCTGATATGATAGTCTCAATTTCTGATCACTTATTATCCCTGTCTATAAGTATTTTAAAGTAGTACAAGGCTCTACTGAGCCTGAACTATTGCTTTCAGTTTCTTTTTAAAATTTTCACTGAACCAGTGTTGTATATTCTTATACCTAATAATTTGTCAGTCTTTTTTGTATAATTTCATACATCACTTGAAAATTTATAAAAAATGACAGATATTGAAGACAAGCAAATAATTGTAAGTGATTCAACCAAGTTATCTCTTGGTAATGGAATTCTCAATGGATGCTGTCAGTATTGACTATGCCCGACAAAACTATTCATATTATATAAATAAAATGATATCACTACACCTGAATTGTGTTGTTTAGAGCTCTAACAATAAATATTTGTGAGGCTTTTAAAGGTTTTAGTTTAGCTAAACTTTAGTTTCTATATGTGTACTTATACAAGTGCTATTTGCATTATATACACTGAAAAATCAAATACATTGGTATCAGATTATTAAACAACTTTAAAGGAAAAATAACAGTACTGTAAAATTATTTTCATTTCTGTACAATGTATACCTTTCTGTAAGTGAAATACACACACACGTTTAAGTATATGCACATATTCTTAAAAGCTTCTAGATTATTTTCAATTCTTCTGACTTTAGGTTTATGATTTTGATTTGATTCTTGTTATAAATTCTGTCTGCCGAAATCCCTAATCCTGTGATTTTTCTCTTTACAAAATAATCATTTTGAAGTCTGTGTCTTATTTTGAAATCTGTCTCTTATAATTCTAATATTGACTCACGTGTGAGTCTTCATATATTGTTTTTATTTTTCTTGTATATTTTTCCAACAAGCTAAGCAGTCACCTTTCCCTAATTATCGTCATATTTTTTTCTCTCTGCTGTGCTCTCCTTTGTCCTTCATTTTTGCCTGCTTTGCTCCTACACATTTCTTTTGGTCTCATAAACTTAGGTAAATTATTCATTCAGCATGCATGAAAGAACATTTTAGTTTCAAGACCAATTAACATTATTTTAAAATATGTCTTTCCCTATTTGCCAAAAAATTTCCATTGTTCAATTTCTTTGTATTTTGTTTTATTGATTAATTACTACTACAATTATTACTACAATATAAATTATATATTATTTGTTTAATATTTTATTACTTTTTTTATATTAAATTCTGCTGATCTCTAACCCATACTGAAATTATAGAATATTTATCACACTGCTCTTTGTAATTATTCATTAGTATCTTATGATAGACTATTGATCATTTAATACAATAAGGTAGTTCACTGGTTAATAAAGTGTGACAAAGTTTCCATTTTAAGTGCATATGTTTTAATATACCTTTTGTGTGACTATATTACTAATATGAACACTATGCTAATTAATTTACACATTGATATTAAAGGTCTGAGTATGAACATTGACTCCCAATTTCATCTAAATAAATTACTTTTAAATCATGAATACATTGAAAATGCGAAAAAATATTTTGAAAACTGTGATTCAAGATTGCATTTCATGTTGAAAATAAGTTATACTTATAACTAAAATATGTGTTGATGAATAACATTATTTTTTAGCATGTGCATGTATTTTGTGGATTTTACTGTGTGTGCAGGAGAGACCAGGCATAACTTTAATATTGTTTGTTTTTAGTATTTAGGAATAAAGTTTAGAGTTTTAGGAATATTTTACAATTCATAGTAGGACTTAAATATTGAGGACTTAGGAACATAGGTATGGTGATGTCTTGATGCTAGTCTACTGAGAGTAAAAGGAGGTTTCTGTGACATTACCTTTTATTGTTAATGTATCTTGATTTTCTTGTTGTTATACTTTGGAAGAGATGCACACACTTTTTCCTTCTCCTTTGCAATCCATATATTATTTGGAAGTTGTTCCTAACATATTGCATGGGTATAATACATAATTTATATATAAATCACCTGGTGAGTCTCTACCCTGTGAACACAAACATTAGTCAAGAATGGGGGAAAAAAAAAGACTCCATTATAACCACTGCATCCATGAAACATCTATTGGGTGTTGTGTCTTCATTTGCATTGGATGGGAGCTTTCTTGGAAACCAGGTTTAGAATGGGAAGAAAACAGTGAAAGTTTGGCCTGAAAAATGAATTAAAAGAAGCTGTATGCCAATGATGATTTTAACTCTCTAGAGCAAGTCATAGCTGTCTGTAAGTTTCATTTGCATGGACCAAATTAATTTTCCATTTTTTAAATTCAATTTCAGTTGAATTTCTTCCACTTGTAATTTAAAATTTTTCAACTGACAAAGCCTTTAATTTTTAATTTCAGAAAACATATATTTTAGAAAGAAAAAAAGTATTGGTGATTTAAATGTGGGAATAGTAATTGAATTACTACCTAATTTATTGGCAAGATTACCCATTTGATTTGATTAATTTGACTAAATCATCCATTCATTTTTTTATCTGTTCATTTTTAACCATTTTATTAAATATCTGAAATGTGGCAGCATTAAGCTCAGTGAAAATTGTTAGTGTACCGAAAAACTCTTAAATTACTACCAAAATCATTATCGTTTAAAAATAAAAGTATGTTTTGAAGGTAAGCAGAAATATGTCTCTTTGCTTAAGGATTATTTTAAACTGGTTATTTTTAAGAAACAGCAGACATAGGAAATGTTCTGAAAACTGTAGATGTTATACTTTTATAAGATACATTTGCATATTTAAGGGAAATCTTTACTTGTAAGTGTGCCTTGCTCTTTGTATCAGAAAGAGACGGATGTTCAGATTTTTATAATTCTTATTAGTGGAGAAGATAATGAGTATCTTTGATCTGAGTATCAATCTTAATCTCATTTATTTTTTGCCTGCTAACATCTAAAACTGGCTCCCCAGGGCCCTTATATCTTTTGTCTTAAACTAAAGATGGCGTTTAAGGTGGTTACTTAGGCAGCTCTTCCTGGTTAGCTTGGCTGGGCATGTGGCATGAATACAGGAGACACATAGACATGTTATTAAACTTTTTCATTGGTATTCATTGGTATTTTTGCTATAGAGGTGTCTATAGGTGACCTTAGAAGAGTTGAGGGGAAATAATTTTTCCATCTCAATGTTTTAATGGCCTGGATCTTGCAGGAATGTTTTATAAGGTACAAATAACAGGAAGGCGGCCCTCCCTGGTGGCGCAGCGGGTTAAAGCACAGAATTAAGAAGCTAAAGCCACTTCCGCATGAGTTCGATCCCCGCCTGTCCCAGAGGAGACCACATGGCGTGGCAGACCTCTCCTGACCCGCCCGCTGCTCCCCTCAGCAGTGTACTTCCTTGATCTGCCTGTTCTGCTCCCAGCTCTGACTCTGGTGAAGCCTCTCACCCTCCGCATCTCTGCCTGTACCCCAGTTCTGTACAAATAAATAAATAAATCTTTAAAAAAAAAACAAAACAGGAAGGCATGGAAGGATTAGTATGAGAAATGAACCTCATTTACATGTTTTACTTTCCTTCCCCCTTCACTATTTAATTGAATTTGACAGCTGACTTTCCAAATATTTTCCAACATGAATGTCGTCTGATATATTTGTGTACATTGATAAGACAAAGATGGAGTAATGCATGTTGGAATTTTGCTTGTCAGTGTCATGAGTTTCTGTGTAAGACCAGATGTTGATGGGCCTTCAGCTACTAGGAAAAAAAGAGAAGCATAGGGCCCAACATAGTGGCACAGTGGGTTAAAGACCCTCACAGCAAGCTAGACTCAGAGATTAGGTGCGAGTTCATTTCACAGCCCCAGAGGTGATCCACATGGCACAACAGAGCTCTCCTCTCTCCCCTCAGCAGTATACTTCATCAGTCAGCCTGTTCTACTCCTCACTCTGTCTCTGGTGAATCTTCTCACTGCCACTGCATCTCTGGTCTGTACCCAAGTTCTGTATGCATAAATAAATAAATCTTTAAAAAAATAAAATTAAAAAAACAGAGACATCGTTAGCCTTTCTCATTCTACCTTACCTCTCCCCGTACTAACTCAGTGTGGTTTATGACTTTCTTTGTAAACTGCTTGGTCTGCTAGTCTTTTGTAAAAAATGTTTAAGGTCTCCAAGCCTAGTAGATTTCAAAGGTGCTTGCCTTTTTCAGGGACACATCAATAAATCCTAAATAGCCCAACTAGGAATAATGGATAAGTTTTCCCTGACAAGGATACTGCATTTTTTTCTTCATCTGTCTGGTGCCTTCTAAATTTGATTGGTTTCTATTTGTTTATTTATTTGCCCATTTGGGTAGTACACTTATGTAGACACTTTCTGTTGGGGTTTTCACAGGATTTAAAGTATCTCCAAGCTGATTCACTCTCCCGCATAGCCTTTCTCTCGTCCATGGAAACCACTTGCACATACTTTTATATAGACAAACTCTGAAAGTGAAAGTGTATCCCAGCACACTTTAACTTTGCTTTGCTAGTTCTATCTCTTAACTTCTGGATTCCTCAGTCATGAATCAGAAACTATTCAATGATGGTAGGTTCATGCTGGAAACATACATCAAACTCTTCAAGTACTTATAGAAGTCCCTTTCACTGTGACTAAGGTAAAGAGCTGACATACTTCCTTTTCTGATGGTGGGATTGTGTGTGTGTGTGTGTGTGTGTTTTCTTTTTCTGGGGAGGGGGGAGTATGAAAGCAATACAATTTAAACCCTTTACAAGGAAATCTTCCACACAACATCCTTTGCTGTACTTAAACTCTTGAATTCCATGTCTTTATAGTGGATTCAAGACTTTTGATAACATTCTTTATAAATTCTGCATATGATCTGGTATCTAGTTTGTAATGTACATCTATTAGATTTCAGCACTTCAAAGTAAACCTTTATTTTGTCTGGTTACCACACCATAGATTTGAATAACCTCATAGGATATCTCCAGTCCATTACCAAAAGTTATATTTTAAATTCAAACACAGGAAAATTTATATGTAAACACATATAGTATGTGTGTGTGTGTATGTGTGTGTGTGTATAAAGATACATATATTTTTATATCCCAAGTACTATATATTTATCATATTTGAAAAATCAGAAAATACAGATAGACAAAAAAAATCATAAACAATGAAATGAGATATAGCAACAATTCATCTCCCAGGAAAATTGAGTGTGTTTATTTTCTTTTATTCCCATATAAATATGAATGGGAGTAAAATATAAATAAAAATATATACAGAAATAAACTCTTCCATCATCTTGTACTTGTGTTCTTTGCTCCAAACGTCCTTATAGCAAAAGTCAGTTGATTTCATTTTTTTATAGATTGTGATCATCATACTCTGTCATTCTAATTTTATTGGCAGACTGTGTTCTATTTTGTGAATTCAGTATGTTTTGTTAACTGCTCTATCATTGAATATTTGTGTGGGGTTTTTGTTCCTGTATAAGTTGCACTATTATGAGTGAATTATATATGTATCATTTATATTTATTGATTTCCTTAGAAAGGTATATCCCTTTCATTAACCAAATACTATTGCCTCTTTTGGTGTGCATTTGCATTTTAATAGGTTATAAGCCTTAAGTCAAAGACATACATTTCTAAAATAGATATTTAGGTATCAGTTAATGGGAAAATGATATATTTGGGAGATATGTTATCCGTTTTTGTTTCTTGAAAAATCCTAGTAATTACACAATTATCTCTGACTGCTAATAAATCCAAGTCAAATTGTATGTTATTCAAATGATAAACCCCCCTTATTAATATTTTGGCAGATAATCTAAAACCAAGGAATAGTTCCAATGAGCCACAGCAATTTTAGATGCTTCTACAAAATTCATTTAAACTTCTCACACCTGCTAAATTATGTTAGCAATCTTATCTAGCAGTCTTTCTCTGTAGTACATTGGTTCATTCTTCTGAATTGCTCCAAAACTTGTTATCCTCCAGAGAATTATAAAATAAGTAAAAATTAGAAACAGAATGGAGGGAATGTGTTGTATTATTTCTTTCAAAGTTCAGTACAAGTCCAGGGAAAGTATGTACGTTTTTAAAAATATGTATCTCAGGTATTTCATCCCTTATAATTCATTTTGAGGATATCTTGCAAACTTTAGAGGAATACAGTGAAGGCACAGAACTCACATGCTTTTATTTTCTGCATGTTTTTAGTTTCTGCACATTATAGTGAATAATTTGTGGAAGTTGTTTTATAAAGTAGATGAATTTAAAAAAAAAGTGCTTGTACTAAAGTTGTCAAGCTGTAAGTCGACTGTTATCTGACTATTACTTTCATACCTGGTGTAACTTAAGATTAAAAATGCAATTTTAGAAACCAGTAGCCAGTCATGTTCAATAAAATGCACAAAATTGCAGAATGTATTTTTTATATTGAATTTTAATAATTAGACATCAGATTTTTAAATATAGCTATCGTGCAAAGTGATTTTACATTTAAGTGAGATTTCTAATGTGGTTACTTTGAAAATATAAATCAATAAAACCAACAACAGCAAAAATAATTCTCAAATTATTCTGTACAGAAAAAGGTTAATACATCCCTGGTGAAATAGGAGACAAAAATTCAGGGCAAGGCAACTTTTAAAAATTACTCATTGTGTAATATTTAGAGAAAAAGTATTTTGCTTACTATTTGATATCTCTGAATGGAACTCCTTGTCATAAACCTTTCATTATTTACATTGTTGGAGAGGGGAAAAAATCGAGCCTGTGCCTTTAATTTCCCTTTCTGAGAGAGGGAAGGCTGCACACCACTGACAGGCTCACTTGTTCCCGTCTTTAATGTGCAATCTGTTTTCTCCAGCGGAGGGCACTCAGTGTATCACAAACTCAAGCATTAGCACCAACAAGCTCTGAGCATCATCAGTCTCTGGAAAGCCTTCTGAATTAGACAAGGGCTGCCTCTCAGCACAGCTACAAAACACTTTAAACCTGACCAGCTAAATGGATAAACCTAGCCTGCATAGCTTTTAAACTGGGGTCTCATACAGCACAGGAGGCCTACTTGCTTCAAGAACTGAAAATCCAGAGGATGAATTGCTTTATCTGGGAATGGCAAAAGCCAGCACAATAAGGAATGCCAGGTATTCCGAAGATTTTCTTTTTTTTTCCTCTTTTTTTTACAGAGAAGTTGGTTACCTTCAAGATGGGCTGTAGCTCTTTTGCACAGATTGACAATTACTGCTGATGGGTCTCTGGTGAATTATACAATGGTCCTCAGAGCCTAGAGGCCCTCCCCCTCCCCCCACGGTTTCCTCCTCCCTGCCCCCCATCCCACCCCATGCTGAATTTTTTTTTTCATATGTGTGTGTGTATATATATATATATTTTTGCCTGTCCTCTCCGGGGAAGTTTGTGCGGGGCTCTTACATGCGGGATCAGAATGGTGTGAATGACAGCCGCACTGTGTCATGAAGGTGGTGGTGGTTTCAGCAAGAGAGACCAAACAAGAAGAGAGCTGAGAGAGCCAGGAAACGTTTTTGGATGACAAAGGATGGGTAAGTGAACTTTTGTTGTTTCCTTCTTAGCAAAGCTGATCCTCTTGGCTTTCCTATCTTCATCCGTGGCTAGCGCTGATAAAAGACGGGAAACAGGCAAAAAGCGGCAACCTCCGAGTTTGCCAGTTGACTCAATATAGTTGTTATTATATTTTTAGATCATTTTCCTTTTTGCAGTTTTTTTTTTTTTTTTAATTCGCAAATGCAAAACGCAGACTTACACAGACTCTGGAGAAATACCTTTAAGACTCTCTTTACTGTATGCGTATCCACAGCTTGGGAATTGAACATGAAATAAAGATTGTGTTTGCTTCTATTTCTTGTTAATATTAACCGTGCTTGTATTTCTGGTTGCCATCAGGAAGATTGTTAACACTTTACTGCATGTGTGTAGGGGTGGGGTTGTTACTTTATCAGAGGTCGCACAAGGGCTTGTTTTATCTTTGAAGCTGTATCCTGAATCCAGCTTCCAAATTTCCAGCAGTCATTTGCCAGTCTTATTTTTTCAAGTGTGACTGGCTCC